>NW_027315724.1:2515658-2578158 GCF_026437365.1 Eucyclogobius newberryi
GTGCAGGCTTTTAGCTAGGATTTGAAAACACCTTCTGGTGTTAAGGCTATGGAAAAGCCAATATGTGTATCACGACCTTTTTTTGACGCTTTTACAAAATAAAGGGCTCTGCTGGACCAGGGCTCTGCTGGACCAGGGCTCTGCTGGACCAGGGCTCTGCTGGACAGTTCTGATGATAAATAAAGTTTGTGCAGATTGTTGTAGCAGTTGATTGTAACTGGTAATTATGGTATAGTTTATAGTTTATCGTCAAACTTTTATTTCAAATGTAAAAAAACTAAAAGATAATCAGTCCTAATGACATTGTGTTTCATGTTCTGCTCATAAATGCAGTGTTTTAGGCCAAACCCGTCTTTCTGTCTCACAAACATTGGACTATAAACATTCTACAGCACAAGAAAAGCTTTAACCATGTGAGCCTCACGTCTGTCCATGGTGCTGCTTTACAGACTGGACCAGCCTGACCACCACAGACCAGTATTATCCATGTGTCTGAGTCACTTCTCTGTGGTCACATGACTTCTCTGTGGTCACATCTAACACCCGGACAGATGGAAATGAACCTCTTTAAAACTGTCTGCTGTAGGCTAATGTTTATTAGCATAGCCACTAGCATTAGCCAGCTGCTAACGACCTGAAACAAACAGCTCAGCTTGCAACATGCAGCTTTTGTCCTCAAGATGGCAGTAGCAACGAGCGTGTGACGTCACATGGGACTTTTTCAGTTTAGTAAGACCAATGTTGGGGAGCGTTACTTTCCAAAGTAACTTGTTACGTTACCTGGATACTGCCCTGGAAAACAAACACGTTAAGTTACTGCACTTCTGTCTTATAAAAGTAAGACGTTACCAGCTGAAACGTTACCAGCTAACACGTTACCAGCTAACACGTTACCAGCTAACACGTTACCAGCTGACACGTTACCAGCTGAAACGTTACCAGCTAACACGTTACCAGCTGAAACGTTACCAGCTAACACGTTACCAGCTAACACGTTACCAGCTAACACGTTACCAGCTGACACGTTACCAGCTGAAACGTTACCAGCTAACACGTTACCAGCTGAAACGTTACCAGCTGAAACGTTACCAGCTGACACGTTACCAGCTAACACGTTACCAGCTAACACGTTACCAGCTGAAACGTTACCAGCTAACACGTTACCAGCTGAAACGTTACCAGCTGAAACGTTACCAGCTAACACGTTACCAGCTGAAACGTTACCAGCTGAAACGTAACCAGCTGACACGTTACCAGCTAACACGTTACCAGCTAACACGTTACCAGCTGAAACGTTACCAGCTGACACGTTACCAGCTAACACGTTACCAGCTAACACGTTACCAGCTAACACGTTACCAGCTGAAACGTTACCAGCTAACACGTTACCAGCTAACACGTTACCAGCTAACACGTTACCAGCTGACACGTTACCAGCTGAAACGTTACCAGCTAACACGTTACCAGCTGAAACGTTACCAGCTGAAACGTTACCAGCTGACACGTTACCAGCTGAAACGTTACCAGCTAACACGTTACCAGCTAACACGTTACCAGCTAACACGTTACCAGCTGAAACGTTACCAGCTAACACGTTACCAGCTAACACGTTACCAGCTGAAACGTTACCAGCTAACACGTTACCAGCTAACACGTTACCAGCTAACACGTTACCAGCTGACACGTTACCAGCTGAAACGTTACCAGCTAACACGTTACCAGCTGAAACGTTACCAGCTGAAACGTTACCAGCTGACACGTTACCAGCTGAAACGTTACCAGCTGAAACGTTACCAGCTGACACGTTACCAGCTAACACGTTACCAGCTAACACGTTACCAGCTGAAACGTTACCAGCTAACACGTTACCAGCTGAAACGTTACCAGCTGAAACGTTACCAGCTAACACGTTACCAGCTGAAACGTTACCAGCTGAAACGTTACCAGCTAACACGTTACCAGCTGAAACGTTACCAGCTGAAACGTTACCAGCTAACACGTTACCAGCTGAAACGTTACCAGCTGAAACGTTACCAGCTAACACGTTACCAGCTGAAACGTTACCAGCTGAAACGTTACCAGCTAACACGTTACCAGCTGAAACGTTACCAGCTAACACGTTACCAGCTAACACGTTACCAGCTGAAACGTTACCAGCTGACACGTTACCAGCTAACACGTTACCAGCTAACACGTTACCAGCTAACACGTTACCAGCTGAAACGTTACCAGCTAACACGTTACCAGCTAACACGTTACCAGCTAACACGTTACCAGCTGACACGTTACCAGCTGAAACGTTACCAGCTAACACGTTACCAGCTGAAACGTTACCAGCTGAAACGTTACCAGCTGACACGTTACCAGCTGAAACGTTACCAGCTAACACGTTACCAGCTAACACGTTACCAGCTAACACGTTACCAGCTGAAACGTTACCAGCTAACACGTTACCAGCTAACACGTTACCAGCTGAAACGTTACCAGCTAACACGTTACCAGCTAACACGTTACCAGCTAACACGTTACCAGCTGACACGTTACCAGCTGAAACGTTACCAGCTAACACGTTACCAGCTGAAACGTTACCAGCTGAAACGTTACCAGCTGACACGTTACCAGCTGAAACGTTACCAGCTGAAACGTTACCAGCTGACACGTTACCAGCTAACACGTTACCAGCTAACACGTTACCAGCTGAAACGTTACCAGCTAACACGTTACCAGCTGAAACGTTACCAGCTGAAACGTTACCAGCTAACACGTTACCAGCTGAAACGTTACCAGCTGAAACGTTACCAGCTAACACGTTACCAGCTGAAACGTTACCAGCTGAAACGTTACCAGCTAACACGTTACCAGCTGAAACGTTACCAGCTGAAACGTTACCAGCTAACACGTTACCAGCTGAAACGTTACCAGCTGAAACGTTACCAGCTAACACGTTACCAGCTGAAACGTTAAGTTACTGCACTACATATTTGAGGAGGCTCCACAGTGGCTCTTGGGAAGTATTGACCTGCAGCTGGGCCCGGTGCCAACCCCAGAGCACCGTCCCGTCTGCTGTATGCACCGGCCCCAGTGCACCGGCCCCAGTGCACCGTCCCGTCTGCTGTATGCACCGGCCCCAGTGCACCGGCCCCAGTGCACCGTCCCGTCTGCTGTATGCACCGGCCCCAGTGCACCGGCCCCAGTGCACCGGCCCCAGTGCACCGTCCCGTCTGCTGTATGCACCGGCCCCAGTGCACCGGCCCCAGTGCACCGTCCCATCTGCTGTATGCACCGGCCCCAGTGCACCGGCCCCAGTGCACCGTCCCGTCTGCTGTGTGCACCGGCCCCAGTGCACCGGCCCCAGTGCACCGTCCCGTCTGCTGCGTGCACCGGCCCCAGTGCACCGGCCCCAGAGCACCGTCCCGTCTGATATCACAAATACACACCACAGTCCTCAGGGGCCAACTGACAGCTCAATCTGTCACCATAAGGGCCAGTTACACCCGCAAGCGGTGATGAAGGGCTTTGACCCCACTAAACCTGTGTTTGGTCTGTGTTTTACCTGAAACATCTGAGCTCACACATTTATTATGAGTGGATGTTGTGGTTCTCCCGTTGTGTGGTGGTTCTCCCGTTGTGTGGTGGTTCTCCCGTTGGCAGTGGTTCTCCCGTTGGCAGTGGTTCTCCCGTTGGCAGTGGTTCTCCCGTTGGTAGTGGTTCTCCCGTTGGCAGTGGTTCTCCCGTTGTGTGGTGGTTCTCCCGTTGTGTGGTGGTTCTCCCGTTGGCAGTGGTTCTCCCGTTGGCAGTGGTTCTCCCGTTGGTAGTGGTTCTCCCGTTGGCAGTGGTTCTCCCGTTGTGTGGTGGTTCTCCCGTTGGCAGTGGTTCTCCCGTTGGCAGTGGTTCTCCCGTTGTGTGGTGGTTCTCCCGTTGTGTGGTGGTTCACCCGTTGGCAGTGGTTCTCCCGTTGTGTGGTGGTTCTCCCGTTGGCAGTGGTTCTCCCGTTGTGTGGTGGTTCTCCCGTTGGCAGTGGTTCTCCCGTTGTGTGGTGGTTCTCCCGTTGTGTGGTGGTTCTCCCGTTGGCAGTGGTTCTCCCGTTGGCAGTGGTTCTCCCGTTGGCAGTGGTTCTCCCGTTGGTAGTGGTTCTCCCGTTGTGTGGTGGTTCTCCCGTTGGCAGTGGTTCTCCCGTTGGCAGTGGTTCTCCCGTTGTGTGGTGGTTCTCCCGTTGGCAGTGGTTCTCCCGTTGGCAGTGGTTCTCCCGTTGTGTGGTGGTTCTCCCGTTGTGTGGTGGTTCACCCGTTGGCAGTGGTTCTCCCGTTGTGTGGTGGTTCTCCCGTTGGCAGTGGTTCTCCCGTTGTGTGGTGGTTCACCCGTTGGCAGTGGTTCTCCCGTTGTGTGGTGGTTCTCCCGTTGGCAGTGGTTCTCCCGTTGTGTGGTGGTTCTCCCGTTGGCAGTGGTTCTCCCGTTGTGTGGTGGTTCTCCCGTTGGCAGTGGTTCTCCCGTTGTGTGGTGGTTCTCCCGTTGGCAGTGGTTCTCCCGTTGTGTGGTGGTTCTCCCGTTGGCAGTGGTTCTGCCGTTGTGTGGTGGTTCTCCCGTTGGCAGTGGTTCTCCCGTTGTGTGGTGGTTCTCCCGTTGGCAGTGGTTCTGCCTGTGTTATTATTGTAGTCGTTTTTTCACATTCCTTTTGATGTTCCTTCTGCCTTGTACTGAAACTCTGCCCCGTTTCTCCCATGTGTGTGTTTGTGCATGTTGTGTGTGTGTGTTTGTGCATGTTGTGTGTGTGTGATTGTGCATGTTGTGTGTGTGTGTTTGTGCATGTTGTGTGTGTGTGTGTTTGTGCATGTTGTGTATGTGTGTTTGTGCATGTTGTGTGTGTGTGTTTGTGCATGTTGTGTGTGTGTGTTTGTGCATGTTGTGTATGTGTGTTTGTGCATGTTGTGCGTGTGTGATTGTGCATGTTGTGCCTGTGTGATTGTGCATGTTGTGCGTGTGTGATTGTGCATGTTGTGCGTGTGTGATTGTGCATGTTGTGCGTGTGTGATTGTGCATGTTGTGTGTGTGTGTTTGTGCATGTTGTGTGTGTGTGTTTGTGCATGTTGTGCGTGTGTGTTTGTGATTGTGCATGTTGTGCGTGTTCTGTGGTGCGTTGCGTTGCAGTTGGATTTGTGTTTCGGGGGTGTGCGTGCAGCTGTCTTAACGTTGTGCTTTCAGGTGATGATGTGTTCTTCTTCTTGGCTCTTGGTGTTGTCTCTGTGTCTCGCACACATGGTATTGTCCAGTCCCTCCTGGTCATGTGGTCTGTTGCCCTTTTTTGGTCCGTTTTAGGTTTGTTTTGCGCTCGTCCTTTTCCTGTCTCACTTGTCTCACTTTGGTCCGATCAGTTCCTCCTCCTCCTGATCATGTTTGTGTGACACGGAGAGTTCCCTATGAACTGTACTTTTGTCTGTTGCTCCTGGATTTTGTCTGGTGTGTTGAGGCGCTGTGTTAGCTCCTGTGAGCGTTTGCTCTGTGTTAGCTCCTGTGAGCGTTAGCTCTGTGTTAGCTCCTGTGAGTGAGACGCTCTGTGTTAGCTCCTGTGAGTGAGACGCTCTGTGTTAGCTCCTGTGAGTGAGACGCTCTGTGTTAGCTCCTGTGAGTGAGACGCTCTGTGTTAGCTCCTGTGAGTGAGACGCTCTGTGTTAGCTCCTGTGAGTGTTAGCTCTATGTTAGCTCCTGTGAGTGAGACGCTCTGTGTTAGCTCCTGTGAGTGAGACGCTCTGTATTAGCTCCTGTGAGTGAGACTCTCTGTGTTAGCTCGTGTGAGTGAGACGCGCTGTGTTAGCTCCTGTGAGTGAGACGCTCTGTGTTAGCTCCTGTGAGTGAGACGCTCTGTGTTAGCTCTGTGTTAGCTCCTGTGAGTGAGACGCGCTGTGTTAGCTCTTGTGAGTGAGACGCTCTGTGTTAGCTCCTGTGAGTGAGACGCGCTGTGTTAGCTCTTGTGAGTGAGACGCTCTGTGTTAGCTCCTGTGAGTGAGACGCGCTGTGTTAGCTCTTGTGAGTGAGACGCTCTGTGTTAGCTCCTGTGAGTGAGACGCGCTGTGTTAGCTCCTGTGAGTCAGACGCGCTGTGTTAGCTCTTGTGAGTGAGACGCGCTGTGTTAGCTCCTGTGAGTGAGACGCTCTGTGTTAGCTCTGTGTTAGCTCCTGTGAGTGAGACGCGCTGTGTTAGCTCTTGTGAGTGAGACGCTCTGTGTTAGCTCCTGTGAGTGAGACGCGCTGTGTTAGCTCTTGTGAGTGAGACGCTCTGTGTTAGCTCCTGTGAGTGAGACGCGCTGTGTTAGCTCTTGTGAGTGAGACGCTCTGTGTTAGCTCCTGTGAGTGAGACGCGCTGTGTTAGCTCTTGTGAGTGAGACGCTCTGTGTTAGCTCCTGTGAGTGAGACGCGCTGTGTTAGCTCTTGTGAGTGAGACGCTCTGTGTTAGCTCCTGTGAGTGAGACGCGCTGTGTTAGCTCCTGTGAGTCAGACGCGCTGTGTTAGCTCCTGTGAGTCAGACGCGCTGTGTTAGATTCTGTGAGTGAGACGCTCTGTGTTAGCTCTGTGTTAGCTC
Organism: Eucyclogobius newberryi; assembly: GCF_026437365.1. Lineage (NCBI taxonomy): Eukaryota > Metazoa > Chordata > Actinopteri > Gobiiformes > Gobiidae > Eucyclogobius > Eucyclogobius newberryi. The sequence continues at coordinate 2,522,232 of NW_027315724.1, forward strand.
CGGTGAGTGAGAAGCTCGTTCAGGCCCACATTTGTCCCGTGGAGGCTTTAAGGAGGGGCCTGGTCTTGGGCCTGGTCTGGGGCGTGGTCCGGGGCGTGGCCTGGTCTGGGGCGTGGCCCGCAGCTCCCACTTCTGTAATTGAAGACCAACGTTTTGTGGTTCCTTCTCATGATTCACAAGCTGAATAAATAATGTGGTAATGGAGCAAAATGACAGGCTCTAAATAAAGAAAGTGCAGGAGCAGAACTCACACTGTTCATATGAAACATCACACATGAAACATCACACATGAAACATCACACATGAAACATCACACATGAAACATCACACATGAAACATGAAACATCACACATGAAACGTCACACATGAAACATCACACATCACACATGAAACGTCACACATGAAACATCACACATCACACATGAAACATCACACATGAAACATGAAACATCACACATGAAACATGAAACATCACACATGAAACATGAAACATCACACATGAAACATCACACATGAAACATGAAACATCACACATGAAACATCACACATGAAACATCACACATGAAACATGAAACATCACACATGAAACATCACACATGAAACATCACACATGAAACATGAAACATCACACATGAAACATCACACATGAAACATCACACATGAAACATCACACATCACACATGAAACCTCACACATCACACATGAAACATCACACATGAAACATGAAACATCACACATGAAACATCACACATGAAACATCACACATGAAACATCACACATCACACATGAAACATCACACATGAAACATGAAACATCACACATGAAACATCACACATGAAACATGAAACATCACACATGAAACATCACACATGAAACATCACACATGAAACATCACACATCACACATGAAACATCACACATGAAACATCACACATCACACATGAAACATCACACATGAAACATCACACATGAAACATGAAACATCACACATGAAACATCACACATGAAACATCACACATGAAACATCACACATGAAACATCACACATCACACATGAAACATCACACATCACACATGAAACATCACACATGAAACATCACACATGAAACATCACACATGAAACATGAAACATCACACATCACACATGAAACGTCACACATGAAACATCACACATCACACATGAAACATCACACATGAAACATGAAACATCACACATGAAACATCACACATGAAACATCACACATGAAACATGAAACATCACACATGAAACATCACACATGGAACATCACACATCACACATGAAACGTCACACATGAAACATCACACATGAAACATCACACATGAAACATGAAACATCACACATGAAACATCACACATGAAACATGAAACATCACACATGAAACATCACACATGAAACATGAAACATCACACATGAAACATCACACATGAAACATGAAACATCACACATGAAACATGAAACATCGCACATGAAACATCACACATGAAACATGAAACATCACACATGAAACATCACACATGAAACATCACACATGAAACATCACACATGAAACATCGCACATGAAACATCACACATGAAACATGAAACATCACACATGAAACATCACACATGAAACATCACACATGAAACATGAAACATCACACATGAAACATCACACATGAAACATCACACATCACACATGAAACATCACACATGAAACATGAAACATCACACACGAAACATCACACATCACACATGAAACATCACACATGAAACATCACACATGAAACATGAAACATCACACATGAAACATCACACATCACACATGAAACATCACACATGAAACATCACACATCACACATGAAACATCACACATGAAACATCACACATGAAACATCACACATGAAACATCACACATGAAACATGAAACATCACACATGAAACATCACACATCACACATGAAACATCACACATGAAACATCACACATCACACATGAAACATCACACATGAAACATCACACATCACACATGAAACGTCACACATGAAACATCACACATCACACATGAAACATCACACATGAAACATGAAACATCACACATGAAACATCACACATGAAACATCACACATGAAACATGAAACATCACACATGAAACATCACACATGAAACATGAAACATCACACATGAAACATCACACATGAAACATGAAACATCACACATGAAACATGAAACATCGCACATGAAACATCACACATGAAACATGAAACATCACACATGAAACATCACACATGAAACATCACACATCACACATGAAACATCACACATGAAACATGAAACATCACACATGAAACATCACACATCACACATGAAACATCACACATGAAACATCACACATGAAACATGAAACATCACACATGAAACATCACACATGAAACATCACATATCACACATGAAACATCACACATGAAACATGAAACATCACACACGAAACATCACACATGAAACATCACACATGAAACATCACACATGAAACATGAAACATCACACATGAAACATCACACATGAAACATCACACATCACACATGAAACATCACACATCACACATGAAACGTCACACATGAAACATCACACATCACACATGAAACATCACACATGAAACATCACACATGAAACATGAAACATCACACATGAAACATGAAACATCACACATGAAACATGAAACATCACACATGAAACATCACACATGAAACATGAAACATCACACATGAAACATCACACATGAAACATGAAACATCACACATGAAACATGAAACATCACACATGAAACATGAAACATCACACATGAAACATCACACATGAAACATCACACATGAAACATGAATCATCACACATGAAACATCACACATGAAACATCACACATGAAGCATGAAACATCACACATGAAACATCACACATGAAACATGAATCATCACACATGAAACATGAAACATCACACATGAAACATCACACATGAAACATGAAACATCACACATGAAACATCACACATGAAACATGAAACCTCACACATGAAACATCACACATGAAACATCACACATGAAACATGAAACATCACACATGAAACATCACACATGAAACGTCACACATGAAACATGAAACATCACACATGAAACGTCACACATGAAACGTCACACATGAAACATGAAACATCACACATGAAACATCACACATGAAACATGAAACATGAATCATCACACATGACACATGAAACATCACACATGAAATATCACACATGAAACATCACACATGAAACATCACACATGAAACATGAAACATCACACATGAAACATGAAACATCACACATCACACATGAAACATGAAACATCACACATGAAACATCACACATGAAACATCACACATGAAACATCACACATGAAACATCACACATGAAACATCACACATGAAACATGAAACATGAAACAACACACATGAAACATCACACATGAAACATGAAACATCACACATGAAACGTCACACATGAAACATGAAACATCACACATGAAACATCACACATGAAACATCACACATGAAACATGAATCATCACACATGAAACATGAAACATCACACATGAAACGTCACACATGAAACATGAAACATCACACATGAAACGTCACACATGAAACATGAAACATCACACATGAAACGTCACACATGAAACATGAAACAACACACATGAAACATCACACATGAAACATGAATCATGAAACATGAATCATCACACATGAAACATGAAACATCACACATGAAACATCACACATGAAACATAAAACATGAAACATGAAACATCACACATGAAACATCACACATGAAACATCACACATGAAACATGAAACATCACACATGAAACATGAAACATCACACATGAAACATCACACATGAAACATGAAACATCACACATGAAACATGAAACATCACACATGAAACATCACACATGAAACATCACACATGAAACATGAAACAACACACATGAAACACCACACATGAAACATGAATCATCACACATGAAACATGAAACATCACACATGAAACATCACACATGAAACATCACACATGAAACATGAAACATCACACATGAAACATGAAACATCACACATGAAACATCACACATGAAACATGAATCATCACACATGAAACATCACACATGAAACATCACACATGAAACATCACACATGAAACATGAAACATCACACATGAAACATCACATATGAAACATGAAACATCACACATGAAACATCACACATGAAACATGAAACATCACACATGAAACATGAAACATCACACATGAAACATCACACATGAAACATCACACATGAAACATGAAACATCACACATGAAACATCACACATGAAACATCACACATGAAACATCACACATGAAACATGAAACATCACACATGAAACATCACACATGAAACATCACACATGAAACATCACACATCACACATGAAACATCACACATGAAACATGAAACATCACACATGAAACATCACACATGAAACATCACACATGAAACATCACAGGGTTTAGCTCTGAAAAAGTACTTTTTCTCAGGAGGAAACGACTCATGAAACTCTTACAACACAGTTCTGTTCCAGCCCAGTTCAGTCCTCCTCACACAAACTGTGGCTTGGTTCTTAAACAGGTTTAGTCCCAATTTAGTCTCATTTTAGTCCCAGTTCAGTCCCAGTTCTCTGTGTGGGACGTCCCAGCGCTGGCCCCGTCCCGCTAACTTGATTTAGACTGACTTAAACACGTCCCCATGTCAGTGGCTGTTGTCTGCCACCAATTACTCAGCGGTTGTTTGCTGACAGAATTATTCGCAGTGAGGGCCTTTTAAGCTGTTTTCAGATTTTGGCTGTGCATCTGTGGCCCCCATGTGTGGCCCCCATCTGTGGCCCCCAGCTGCTTGCTCCGTGTGATTGGACCTTAAATCTTCCACTGAACGAGTCTAATGACATTAAAAGCGAGGCGTGTGAGTGTCTTTGTTGTGGGGGACGGGTGGTGCTGGTGTGAGCTTCAAGGAGCCCCTGTGGCCCCGGCTCCTGCAGCTCCTGTGTGTGCGGCCCCGGCTCCAGCGGCCCCAGACCCTGTGGCTCCTGTGTGTGCGGCCTGTCCCCTTGGCCCTGGGACATTCAACACACCAGCTGACACTGAAGCATCTGCTCAGAACATGACCTGACAAGGCAGGTGGACACAGAGGGACACAGAGGGACACAGGCAGGGGGACACAGGCAGGGGGACACAGGCAGGGGGACACAGAGGGACACAGGCAGGGGGACACAGACAGGGGGACACAGGCAGGGGGACACAGAGGGACACAGGCAGGGGGACACAGGCAGGGGGACACAGGCAGGGAGACACAGAGGGACACAGGCAGGGGGACACAGGCAGGGGGACACAGAGGGACACAGGCAGGGGGACACAGGCAGGGAGACACAGAGGGACACAGGCAGGGGAACACAGAGGGACACAGGCAGGGGGACTCAGAGGGACACAGGCAGGGGGACACAGGCAGGGGGACACAGGCAGGGAGACACAGAGGGACACAGGCAGGGGGACACAGAGGGACACAGGCAGGGGGACACAGGCAGGGGGACACAGGCAGGGAGACACAGAGGGACACAGGCAGGGGGACACAGAGGGACACAGGCAGGGGGACACAGGCAGGGGGACACAGGCAGGGAGACACAGAGGGACACAGGCAGGGGGACTCAGAGGGACACAGGGATGTGGCTGCAGGTGGATTCATTGGTTGATTGAGGCTAAACTTTGAGTCCTCAGAAGTGTCCTCTCACAGACACGTGGACATTTACTCTTGGTCTAGTTGTATTTGCCTGAACTGGAGCGTGTGATCTGTACTTCATAGTTTTACAGAAACATGTGGTGCTTTTGTCTGTTATAGAACGATAATCGATGTAACACGGGATCATCAGGATCAGAAAAAGAGTCTTTGCTTTTGGTGAAACACAAAACAATGAATAATAATAGTAAAGTGTAAAGAAAGATCAAATAAAAGCATGAAAATATACTGTGGACTGGACTGTGGACTGTGGATTGTGTCCAGCTCATATGTCCAGCTCTTATGTCCAGCTCTTATGTCCAGCTCTTATGTCCAGCTCTTATGTCCAGCTCTTATGTCCAGCTCTTATGTCCAGCTCTTATGTCCAGCTCTTATGTCCAGCTCTTTGGGTCTAAATCCAGTTATTCTTGGAAAACAAGGATTTTGATGCTGTTAAATTGCTTTTTGAAGCTCGTCGACTCTTCCGTCGTCAGGACGATTCTGGTCCTTCATCTTTGGTCTAATAATACTACGTTCTCCATTACAACACGCTCCGTGTAGTTTCCATAGGAACGGGGCGGGGCTGGGCAGTCCATGGTGTGATCCGTCCGGGGCTGTGAGAGGTACTCGCTTTGAGCAGGTGCTGGCCCACTTTGGCCCCGTGGGTCGGTTTAATGGCAAAACTCAGGTCAAAGTGAAACAGAAAACAATCAGATCTCACCAAAGGCTGACTTGATCTGGAGATAAACACGTCTTTCCACTGATGATAACTGTGTTTGTTTATCCAGAGGCCCCCGGGAGCACGATGGTGGTCCAATAAAGTCAATGGGCCACGCTCGCTAGCGCATGTCCTCACTTTAGTTTAGAAATGTCCATGACCAGAAAATAGGCAGAAAATCCGACCTTTGTGAAGCTGTAGGTCCCTGTCAGTTCCATTGGACTGGCCCCTGGGGCCCGCTCACGTTAGCTTTAAGCCAGGGGTGTCCAAACTTTTTTCACCAAGGGCCGCATTTTGAAACTTAACGGTGACAATGTCGAATTTGTTGAATGGCAAAGTGAATCATTCGAAATTTTGCATTTGACATAATTGCGATGAGCCTCCACCTTTAATTAGACCTAGAACATTAATATTATGTTGGTATAACATCGATATGCCTGAATTTTTCCAATTTCACAGTAAAAAGTACTACTTTTTGTTGTTTGGGCCGACATAGCAGGAAGCTGGAGGGCCAACAAAAATAGGTCTGAGGGCCGCATTTGGCCCCCAGGCCCTAGTTTGGGCATGCCTGCTTTAAGCTAACAATATCCAACCTAGATCATTTAATTCAATTCAATTCAATTTATTTTTGTAACGCCCAAAATCACAACAACAGTTTCCTCTGAGGGCGACAGTGAAACATGAATCAACAATGTCTGTGGGGACAGGGGACGATGTCCCAGAGTCCTCTGTCCTCAGACCCTCCTTCTGTCCTTAGACCCTCCTTCTGTCCTTAGACCCTCCACCTGTCCTTAGACCCTCCTTCTGTCCTTAGACCCTCCTTCTCGTCCAGGAAAAACTACAAAAACCCTCCTTGGGAAAAAAGTATAAACCTGGGTTAGTTCCAGATGAAGGAGGATGTGACTCTCACAGACGAGAGGGAGACACTAGAGCTGGAGCCACTTTTCAGGCAGATGAGGGACCGTCCACACGGGGCAGGGACACTTCACCAGGAGAGGGACATCAGGGTCCACAGGTCCTCAGGAGTGAGACAAAGAAAGAGAAGGCGGTGAACAGTTTGCAAGTGGAATTAAAATTACATATTGTTAGATAGAATAAGTCAGAAGAAGAGGATAGTGCTCAAGCTGTTTCCCCCAGAGTTGCTCCTAGGGCAGCGGAGCTAGAGCTGTGGGTTTATATTTCTGTTCCTAACTGGCCTGACCATAAGCAATTTCAAAGAGGAACGTTTTAAGCCTGGACTTAAATGAAGAGACTGTGTCGCCTCTTTAACATGGACAGGAGCTCTACCTCCTACTGTGCTTTTAGAGACTCTTGGGACCACCAGAAGGCTCTACCTCCTACTGTGCTTTTAGAGACTCTTGAGACCACCAGAAGGCTCTACCTCCTACTGTGCTTTTAGAGACTCTTGGGACAACCAGAAGGCTCTACCTCCTACTGTGCTTTTAGAGACTCTTGGGACCACCAGAAGGCTCTACCTCCTGCTGTGCTTTTAGAGACTCTTGGGACCACCAGAAGGCTCTACCTCCTACTGTGCTTTTAGAGACTCTTGGGACCAGAAGGCTCTACCTCCTACAGTACTTTTAGAGACTCTTGGCACCACCAGAAGGCCAACATTTAGAGAGTGAAGAGCTCTGTTTGGATGAGATGGTTCTATAGCATCTTTGAGGTGGGAGGGGCCATGTCATTTATGGTTTTGTAAATCAGGAGGAGGAGTTTAAATGTGATTCTAAACTCGACGAGGAGCCAGTGAAGAGACTCCAGCACCGGTGTAATGTGCTCTCTTCTTTTAGTTCCTGTTTGTAATCTTGCTGCTGCATTTTAACCAGTTAAAGTTTTTTATGGAGCTTTTAGGACCTGCTGTGAGCAGTAGTTACAGGAGAATCTAGACATAACAAATGCAGGAGACGTTTCAGCTTCACTTTTAGGCCGGATTCTTCAGATTTTAGCTCTTGTTGTGCAAATGGAAATAGTCTGTCTTTCCATTAATAGCTCCATGGTTGAGCCGATAGATGTAGCAAACTAAAGCTAGCAAAGCACGTTAGGTCCAAGATGTCCTGTTCTGCATAAAGCTTCTAACACTGTCCAGAGCACGACATGAAGAGACTGAGCAGAAGCTTCAGCCTCGCAGCCTCGAACATGGATATGATAAATATCACGTTGTAAATCGCTGGATCGGCCTTATCAAGATGAAGAATCATGATTTAGACTTCTTAAGAAAACATTGGTTATGTTGAGGGGTCGTCAGCTGTAACGAGCTGGGCCCTCCACGGGAAACATAATCCGCCATGAAAGTAGAACCAAGAACTCTTTAGACCTCATTAAACGTCTTTGTCCCTGTGATGGTTCAATATATATATTTGGGGAGTTGAAGTGTCCGTTGTCTCGTCCTGTTGTCCCGACATCGACTTAAAGACAACTCAGCTGAGAAACCCTGGCTCGTTTTATATTTGCTCTCGATTAAACAGTTTTGTTTGGATAAAGAAAGAAATGACGGGGAATAAACTGCTTTTGTGTCGGTTTGACACTCACAGAGTTTGTGGTTGTCTTCAGACAAACACGTCTGTCACGTGCTCATGTCCTACAACACGTCTGTCACGTGCTCATGTCCTACAACACGTCTGTCACGTGCTCATGTCCTACAACACGTCTGTCACGTGCTCATGTCCTACAACACGTCTGTCACATGCTCATGTCCTACAACACGTCTGTCACATGCTCATGTCCTACAACACGTCTGTCACGTGCTCATGTCCTACAACACGTCTGTCACGTGCTCATGTCCTACAACACGTCTGTCACGTGCTCATGTCCTACAACACGTCTGTCACGGGCTCATGTCATACAACACGTCTGTCACGTGCTCATGTCATACAACACGTCTGTCACGTGCTCATGTCCTACAACACGTCTGTCACGTGCTCATGTCATACAACACGTCTGTCACGTGCTCATGTCCTACAACACGTCTGTCACGTGCTCATGTCCTACAACACGTCTGTCACGTGCTCATGTCATACAACACGTCTGTCACGTGCTCATGTCCTACAACACGTCTGTCACGTGCTCATGTCATACAACACGTCTGTCACGTGCTCATGTCCTACAACACGTCTGTCACGTGCTCATATCATACAACACGTCTGTCACGTGCTCATGTCCTACAACACGTCTGTCACGTGCTCATGTCATACAACACGTCTGTCACGTGCTCATGTCTTACAACACGTCTGTCACGTGCTCATGTCATACAACACGTCTGTCACGTGCTCATGTCCTACAACACGTCTGTCACGTGCTCATGTCCTACAACACGTCTGTCACGTGCTCATGTCCTACAACACGTCTGTCACGTGCTCATGTCCTTCAACACGTCTGTCACGTGCTCATGTCCTACAACACGTCTGTCACGTGCTCATGTCCTTCAACACGTCTGTCACGTGCTCATGTCCTACAACACGTCTGTCACGTGCTCATGTCATACAACACGTCTGTCACGTGCTCATGTCATACAACACGTCTGTCACGTGCTCATGTCCTTCAACACGTCTGTCACGTGCTCATGTCCTACAACACGTCTTTCACGTGCTCATGTCCTACAACACGTCTGTCACGTGCTCATGTCCTACAACACGTCTGTCACGTGCTCATGTCCTACAACACGTCTGTCACGTGCTCATGTCCTACAACACGTCTGTCACGGGCTCATGTCATACAACACGTCTGTCACGTGCTCATGTCATACAACACGTCTGTCACGTGCTCATGTCCTACAACACGTCTGTCACGTGCTCATGTCATACAACACGTCTGTCACGTGCTCATGTCCTACAACACGTCTGTCACGTGCTCATGTCCTACAACACGTCTGTCACGTGCTCATGTCATACAACACGTCTGTCACGTGCTCATGTCCTACAACACGTCTGTCACGTGCTCATGTCATACAACACGTCTGTCACGTGCTCATGTCCTACAACACGTCTGTCACGTGCTCATATCATACAACACGTCTGTCACGTGCTCATGTCCTACAACACGTCTGTCACGTGCTCATGTCATACAACACGTCTGTCACGTGCTCATGTCTTACAACACGTCTGTCACGTGCTCATGTCATACAACACGTCTGTCACGTGCTCATGTCCTACAACACGTCTGTCACGTGCTCATGTCCTACAACACGTCTGTCACGTGTTCATGTCCTACAACACGTCTGTCACGTGCTCATGTCCTTCAACACGTCTGTCACGTGCTCATGTCCTACAACACGTCTGTCACGTGCTCATGTCCTTCAACACGTCTGTCACGTGCTCATGTCCTACAACACGTCTGTCACGTGCTCATGTCATACAACACGTCTGTCACGTGCTCATGTCATACAACACGTCTGTCACGTGCTCATGTCCTTCAACACGTCTGTCACGTGCTCATGTCCTACAACACGTCTTTCACGTGCTCATGTCATACAACACGTCTGTCACGTGCTCATGTCCTACAACACGTCTGTCACGTGCTCATGTCCTACAACACGTCTGTCACGCGCTCATGTCCTTCAACACGTCTGTCACGTGCTCATGTCATACAACACGTCTGTCACGTGCTCATGTCCTACAACACGTCTGTCACGTGCTCATGTCCTACAACACGTCTGTCACGTGCTCATGTCCTACAACACGTCTGTCACGGGCTCATGTCCTACTACACGTCTGTCACGTGCTCATGTCATACAACACGTCTGTCACGTGCTCATGTCATACAACACGTCTGTCACGTGCTCATGTCCTACAACACGTCTGTCACGTGCTCATGTCCTACAACACGTCTGTCACGTGCTCATGTCCTACAACACGTCTGTCACGTGCTCATGTCCTACAACACGTCTGTCACGTGCTCATGTCATACAACACGTCTGTCACGTGCTCATGTCCTACAACACGTCTGTCACGTGCTCATATCATACAACACGTCTGTCACGTGCTCATGTCCTACAACACGTCTGTCACGTGCTCATGTCATACAACACGTCTGTCACGTGCTCATGTCTTACAACACGTCTGTCACGTGCTCATGTCCTACAACACGTCTGTCACGTGCTCATGTCCTACAACACGTCTGTCACGTGCTCATGTCCTTCAACACGTCTGTCACGTGCTCATGTCATACAACACGTCTGTCACGTGCTCATGTCATACAACACGTCTGTCACGTGCTCATGTCCTACAACACGTCTGTCACGTGCTCATGTCCTTCAACACGTCTGTCACGTGCTCATGTCCTACAACACGTCTGTCACGTGCTCATGTCCTACAACACGTCTGTCACGTGCTCATGTCCTACAACACGTCTGTCACGTGCTCATGTCCTACAACACGTCTGTCACGTGCTCATATCATACAACACGTCTGTCACGTGCTCATGTCCTTCAACACGTCTGTCACGTGCTCATGTCCTACAACACGTCTGTCACGTGCTCATGTCCTACAACACGTCTGTCACGTGCTCATGTCCTTCAACACGTCTGTCACGTGCTCATGTCCTACAACACGTCTGTCACATGCTCATGTCCTCTGAGTCTCTAGAACTCCTCGTGTCGGAATAAACAGGAGAAAGACACGACTCAGCGCTTTATTCACTGAGTCAGAGGAACGTGCTCCAGGTGAGGGTCATGCGGGTGCTCGAGGTGAGGGTCATGCGGGTGCTCCAGGTGAGGGTCATGTGGGTGCTCGAGGTGAGGGTCATGCGGGTGCTCCAGGTGAGGGTCATGTGGGTGCTCAGGTGAGGGTCATGTGGGTGCTCAGGTGAGGGTCATGTGGGTGCTCGAGGTGAGGGTCATGCGGGTGCTCCAGGTGAGGGTCATGTGGGTCCTCCAGGTGAGGGTCATGTGGGTGCTCCAGGTGAGGGTCATGTGGGTGCTCCAGGTGATGGTCATGTGGGTGCTCCAGGTGAGGGTCATGTGGGTGCTCCAGGGGAGGGTCATGTGGGTGCTCGAGGTGAGGGTCATGTGGGTGCTCGAGGTGAGGGTCATGAGGGTGCTCCAGGTGAGGGTCATGTGGGTGCTCCAGGTGAGGGTCATGTGGGTGCTCTAGGTGAGGGTCATGTGGGTGCTCTAGGTGAGGGTCATGTGGGTGCTCCAGGTGAGGGTCATGTGGGTGCTCCAGGTGAGGGTCATGTGGGTGCTCCAGGTGAGGGTCATGTGGGTGCTCCAGGTGAGGGTCATGTGGGTGCTCAGGTGAGGGTCATGTGGGTGCTCGAGGTGAGGGTCATGTGGGTGCTCCAGGTGAGGGTCATGTGGGTGCTCCAGGTGAGGGTCATGTGGGTGCTCCAGGTGAGGGTCATGTGGGTGCTCAGGTGAGGGTCATGTGGGTGCTCCAGGTGAGGGTCATGTGGGTGCTCGAGGTGAGGGTCATGTGGGTGCTCGAGGTGAGGGTCATGTGGGTGCTCGAGGTGAGGGTCATGTGGGTGCTCCAGGTGAGGGTCATGTGGGTGCTCCAGGTGAGGGTCATGTGGGTGCTCCAGGTGAGGGTCATGTGGGTGCTCTAGGTGAGGGTCATGTGGGTGCTCCAGGTGAGGGTCATGTGGGTGCTCCAGGTGAGGGTCATGTGGGTGCTCTAGGTGAGGGTCATGTGGGTGCTCTAGGTGAGGGTCATGTGGGTGCTCTAGGTGAGGGTCATGTGGGTGCTCTAGGTGAGGGTCATGTGGGTGCTCCAGGTGAGGGTCATGTGGGTGCTCCAGGTGAGGGTCATGTGGGTACTCAGGTGAGGGTCATGTGGGTGCTCCAGGTGAGGGTCATGTGGGTGCTCGAGGTGAGGGTCATGTGGGTGCTCGAGGTGAGGGTCATGCGGGTGCTCCAGGTGAGGGTCATGCGGGTGCTCAGGTGAGGGTCATGTGGGTGCTCCAGGTGAGGGTCATGTGGGTGCTCCAGGTGAGGGTCATGTGGGTGCTCCAGGTGAGGGTCCTGTGGGTGCTCCAGGTGAGGGTCATGTGGGTGCTCAGGTGAGGGTCATGTGGGTGCTCAGGTGAGGGTCATGTGGGTGCTCGAGGTGAGGGTCATGCGGGTGCTCCAGGTGAGGGTCATGTGGGTGCTCCAGGTGAGGGTCATGTGGGTGCTCCAGGTGATGGTCATGTGGGTGCTCCAGGTGAGGGTCATGTGGGTGCTCCAGGGGAGGGTCATGTGGGTGCTCGAGGTGAGGGTCATGTGGGTGCTCCAGGTGAGGGTCATGTGGGTGCTCCAGGGGAGGGTCATGTGGGTGCTCGAGGTGAGGGTCATGTGGGTGCTCAGGTGAGGGTCATGTGGGTGCTCGAGGTGAGGGTCATGAGGGTGCTCCAGGTGAGGGTCATGTGGGTGCTCCAGGTGAGGGTCATGTGGGTGCTCCAGGTGAAGGTCATGTGGGTGCTCTAGGTGAGGGTCATGTGGGTGCTCCAGGTGAGGGTCATGTGGGTGCTCCAGGTGAGGGTCATGTGGGTGCTCAGGTGAGGGTCATGTGGGTGCTCGAGGTGAGGGTCATGTGGGTGCTCCAGGTGAGGGTCATGTGGGTGCTCCAGGTGAGGGTCATGTGGGTGCTCGAGGTGAGGGTCATGCGGGTGCTCCAGGTGAGGGTCATGCGGGTGCTCCAGGTGAGGGTCATGTGGGTGCTCCAGGGGAGGGTCATGTGGGTGCTCGAGGTGAGGGTCATGTGGGTGCTCGAGGTGAGGGTCATGTGGGTGCTCGAGGTGAGGGTCATGCGGGTGCTCCAGGTGAGGGTCATGTGGGTGCTCCAGGTGAGGGTCATGTGGGTGCTCCAGGGGAGGGTCATGTGGGTGCTCGAGGTGAGGGTCATGTGGGTGCTCGAGGTGAGGGTCATGTGGGTGCTCCAGGTGAGGGTCATGTGGGTGCTCCAGGTGAGGGTCATGTGGGTGCTCCAGGTGAGGGTCATGTGGGTGCTCCAGGTGAGGGTCATGTGGGTGCTCTAGGTGAGGGTCATGTGGGTGCTCCAGGTGAGGGTCATGTGGGTGCTCCAGGGGAGGGTCATGTGGGTGCTCCAGGTGAGGGTCATGTGGGTGCTCCAGGTGAGGGTCATGTGGGTGCTCCAGGTGAGGGTCATGTGGGTGCTCCAGGTGAGGGTCATGTGGGTGCTCCAGGTGAGGGTCATGTGGGTGCTCAGGTGGGTGTTCTTGGGAGGCTTCTACCACCCAAGTGTCATTGCAGCCAATCAGCTCGTTGCACCATGGTCACATGGAAGTGCTGATCGAGGGATTCCACATTTCCCCAAAGCGTCTGCTTCAGCACAAACACAATCACTGTTGCCACGGCAACAAACCTGCTTTCTATTGAAAACATATGAAGAACATCATGACTCAGAAGTATTTTCATTGAGCTCATTAGACACAAGGGCTGTGTCTAGTGTGTGGGACCTGCTCGTGGCGTGTGGGACCTGCTCGTGGAGTGTGGGACCTGCTCGTGGAGTGTGGGACCTGCTCGTGGAGTGTGGGACCTGCTCGTGGCGTGTGGGACCTGCTCGTGGAGTGTGGGACCTGCTCGTGGAGTGTGGGACCTGCTCGTGGAGTGTGGGACCTGCTCGTGGAGTGTGGGACCTGCTCG
This sequence comes from Eucyclogobius newberryi, assembly GCF_026437365.1. Lineage (NCBI taxonomy): Eukaryota > Metazoa > Chordata > Actinopteri > Gobiiformes > Gobiidae > Eucyclogobius > Eucyclogobius newberryi. Next base: position 2,537,359 of record NW_027315724.1, read on the forward strand.
TGGCGTGTGGGACCTGCTCGTGGAGTGTGGGACCTGCTCGTGTGAGTGTGGGACCTGCTCGTGGAGTGTAGGACCTGCTCGTGGAGTGAGGGACCTGCTCGTGGCGTGTGGGACCTGCTCGTGGAGTGAGGGACCTGCTCGTGGAGTGAGGGACCTGCTCGTGGAGTGAGGGACCTGCTCGTGGAGTGTGGGACCTGCTCGTGGAGTGTGGGACCTGCTCGTGGAGTGTGGGACCTGCTCGTGGAGTGAGGGACCTGCTCGTGGAGTGTGGGACCTGCTCGTGTGAGTGTGGGACCTGCTCGTGGAGTGAGGGACCTGCTCGTGGAGGGAGGGACCTGCTCGTGGAGTGAGGGACCTGCTCGTGGAGTGAGGGACCTGCTCGTGGAGTGAGGGACCTGCTCGTGGAGTGTGGGACCTGCTCGTGGAGTGAGGGACCTGCTCGTGGAGTGAGGGACCTGCTCGTGGCGTGTGGGACCTGCTCGTGGAGTGAGGGACCTGCTCGTGGAGTGTGGGACCTGCTCGTGGAGTGTGGGACCTGCTCGTGGAGTGAGGGACCTGCTCGTGGAGTGAGGGACCTGCTCGTGGAGTGTGGGACCTGCTCGTGGAGTGTGGGACCTGCTCGTGGAGTGAGGGACCTGCTCGTGGAGTGAGGGACCTGCTCGTGGAGTGTGGGACCTGCTCGTGGAGTGTGGGACCTGCTCGTGGAGTGTGGGAGGTTATGGTTTGGGTTTCTCTTCTCACTGAGACTAAATCTTCAGATATGAAGGATATTTTCTCCTTTTTGGGTCCGTCCTGTGACAATACCAGATTTTGTTCATTATTTAATGTTTTGTCAGTTACATAAACTTCAAAGGATAAATCTTTGGTATTGGATTAGATCTAATGATTAGAGGTGAGTGAGAAATACAGGCGTGTACAGAGTGAGCAGAGCTTTTGTGAAGCGACAACAGCGATTTTGAATCTGTGGCTCTTCTTCAGGGAAATACAGGATGTGTCTTCTGGAAAGATGTGACGGATGAGTTTTATCTTGTCTTCAAGCAGGAGAAGAGTGTGGTCACCTTCTGAAGCGATGCTGGCCCCGCCCACACTCGCTGTTCAAATACATACCGAACATCTCAGATGAAATAATGATGGGAAAAGAAACAGTGTAACTCCCTGTGGTCCGGCTGTATGTGCCAGAAACGTGACAGGAAGTTGGCGCGGCCTCATGTACAGTAGTAGTAGTACTTTCAGATACTTCCACAGTCGCACTGCAGAACACACTCTCAGTCTCATAAAGCTGAGTTAGAACCTCAGTCATCCAGAAAATTCAATTCTATCAACTGGACCAGAGTTTTAAAAGTGAAGACAAAACAAACTCTCTGTGCACTGAGTCTTGGGTCTGAACTAGGTCTGAACCGGGCCACGCCCCTCAGTTTTGTAGACCTGAAACATGCTCCATGTGAAACAAAAGCTGCATTAGATCTGTGCTGCACGGTTTTAATCAAATATTTATCAAAACTGTTTTGTATCAACTGACTTGATTCTCTGGCTGAAGAGGATTGACTTTTACAAATGAACTTTAAGCTGCATCGTGAGGGCTGTGGTCAAACCACTTGTCTATTAACATTGGCCTGTTACTAATGTGAAACACTTAGGCTCTAATGACAAGAGCGCCGAGCGCTCCAAGGGCAAAGCCACAGAATCAACTTATCCTTTTGCTGTGTCACTTTGACTTCTCGGCTCCTGTGACAGAAGGTGCTTTGTGTCCTCCCAAATCTTTGTGTTCTTGTTGGACAAAAGGCTTGGCGTCCACCTCAGTGTCCTCAAACCCCCACAACAAACAACAAGTCCCACACAGTTCCTCCGGACACTGCGGGAATGTTTGAGTGGCTTCAGCCCACAGTGGCACACATTGTCCTCTGCAGCCGCTCTACGGGCACGAGCTCAGAGGAAAGGTTACTGCTCGTCTTTGACACTTTCCACGCCAACACTATTGATCCTTTTCTCCACAAAGCTAATGTCTAATCAGACCTGACGCCACTCAAGCACTCAGCCTTCTCTCTGAAACATTCATCTCTGGGTTTGGGTTCGTGCTTTAAGCAGAAAAACAGAGTCAAACTCCAAAGTTACTGAAATTGAACAAACAAATCTAATCCTTATATTAGTCCTCTTGACAGACAGGCAGGCTGCTGCAGGAGGAAAGGACACTCTCCCTCCCCCATTGTGAAAACCATGAATAAAGCCTCACACCCTGAGGACACAATGGGAGGAAGGAAAGGGCCCGATTGGCCCTCTGTAGGCTAATGTTTCTTCACGCGCTGCACAAATATTTCTTAAGATAAAGACGTGTCCCACAGTGGCAGGACCAGTGGGCCGGTGCTGTGACTGAGCGCTGATCAAAGCAATAAAACACAGGCCATTCAGCCATTGTCTGACTGTTTTCCCCATGGCCACCACTTTAGAGGGCGACCTTACCAAAGACATGGCTCCACACGGCCTATTGACTGTGGAGTCAGCGTTGTGTAAGGGCAGGACTCGGGCTCCACGGGGAATAAGAGCATTCCCAGGTCGGACTGTAAATTCCACACTATTAGTGTTCATTTGTGCAGATCTGTCCACTAATGTCTGTCTGAGGCGCTGTTTGTCCTCATGAGGGACAGAAACAATTTGCGTATCGCTATTTCAGCTTAATCCAATAATGATTAGACGATCTGCATTGAGTGCTCAGTGTGGAAGGCTGCTGAGCAACACCAGCACAATAGACTTGGATTTGGAAAGTATTTGTATTTTAACCATTTTCAAAGTTTCTGATGGTCATGGAGCGATATACTCATACATAACAACTTGAACTTATGCAAATGAACTTGAATTAAATAAAGACCTCAGAACGTTGGATTGTTTCACTGTTAATGACACTTGGAGTTTTGTTTGACTGGAGTTATTTAATTATTCAAATAAGTAAAAAATGCTTCTATAAAGGTCAGTGACTCTTTAAACCCACTGCATATTTGTACCATTATTTTAACCTTGTCAATTCTTAGTGTATGAAATAGTCTGGCACAGGATATTCAATCAAGTTAAATGACCAGGTCCAACATATAAGTCTCACTTATTCCAAAGTCTTTTAAATGTGTCGCTTCAAATTCATTCAGAACGTTTTCCATTTGTGTGATGATGTCCAGACGCTGACCGCTCAGTCTGTGTGATGGTCTCCTAGAAACACAGTCCAAGTGTCAGAGTTCTGAGGTCCAGTGGGAGGCCAGTGGTCAGAGTTCTGAGGTCCAGTGGGAGCCAGTGGTCAGAGTTCTGAGGTCCAGTGGGAGCCAGTGGTCAGAGTTCTGAGGTCCAGTGGGAGCCAGTGGTCAGAGTTCTGAGGTCCAGTGGGAGCCAGTGGTCAGAGTTCTGAGGTCCAGTGGGAGCCAGTGGTCAGAGTTCTGAGGTCCAGTGGAAGCCAGTGGTCAGAGTTCTGAGGTCCAGTGGGAGCCAGTGGTCAGAGTTCTGAGGTCCAGTGGGAGGCCAGAGGCCACCTGGGCTCCTTCATAGCCTCTGCCCTCTACCCTCTGCCCACCTAAAGCCACATGCCCCGCCTCTGAAGCTGGGGGTGTAGCTGCCATGCTAGCGTTAGCTTGGGAGAGCTGTCATTGTTTAAATCAAAGAGTTTTCTTTTTCTTTCTCAGATTAGTCCTCTCAAAATGTCCTTCTCTTTGTCTTTTGTGGAGGTTTTCTGGATGAAATTGTGAATTTATGACATAAATTGGCAGAGAGACATAACTGAGCTCCTCCTGTCACTTGTTTCAATCATTATTCTACAGCTGATCTACAGCCGAGGACAGTTGGGGTCACAACATTTCCTTCATAAAGTTGTATTTCATAAATCACACTTGAGCTGTGGTTCTCAACACGACCCGCGACCCCCAAACACACAAAACACGACCCGCGACCCCCAAACACACAAAACACGACCCGCGACCCCCAAACACACAAAACACGACCCGCGACCCCCAAACACACAAAACACGACCCGCGACCCCCAAACACACAAAACACGACCCCCAAACACACAAAACACGAGCCGCATATTGTCCTCATAATAACTGTAATATTATACTTTGGCGGTGTAACGTCCCGATAACGAGCATAAACCTTTGAAGTATTTGAAGAGGCTTTGTTGATGTTTTGAGGCTGTAATTGGAACAAACTGAATGCAAAGTGACCACACATTCCTGTCTGTCCTCTTCAGTCTGTCTTGAATTTCGATCTATTTTCAAGCATTGTTTTGAATCCATTCTTCTCCACCTGATAATAATAGACAGTGCGAGACTCAGTCAACCACAACTTCTCCCGACAAAGACGTACTTGAATGACATTAGAGCGCCGCACATCTTGTTCCAGTCGTCTTCTGGTTGATCAGATTTCAGCTCTCCAGTGTCCTCATTCGTCCTCATTCGTCCTCATTCGTCCTGGGTTTGGTCTGGACGCCTGAACGTTTCCTTTTCGGTTTCGACCTGGACCACACTCTCCCCTACACGGATCTTATGTCTGCATTTTTCTCCCGTGAGGTCTTAGGATCTGTCCCTCACCAGTCCAGCTATTGACAAGATCGCAACTTATTCAGCCGCATCTTTTACCGCTTCTCTTCTCTTTCCTGGAGGTTGTGGAAGGCTCGGTCAGACCCTCGTAGGTGGAGCGTTGGCTCATCAAACGCTCCATGTTGGATGTTTGAGCCGGTTGCCGAGCAGAGAGGAAGGTTTTGATTTGGACTCGAGTCTCGGAGCAGCTTGTCGCAATTAGTGATGTCAGCAGGGAGAGAAACAAATACGCAGCGTTTGTTTCAAAGGGCAGGCATCGCCGTCCCATGAGTTCACTCTTTCCTCATATTTCTCAAGGAAGTCGGAACGAGGCAAAAGTGCAGGCCTGTCCCGCCTCCAGGTTTGTTTGGGCAGGTCAGGGTTCCCACACAGAACCTCATGACCTTCACATCATGAACATGTCATAATGTGATGGACACAGAGCCACAGAACTGGCTTTTCATCATGTTTAAGAACTAACAAATAAAGTTGGCATTTAAAGTTGGGATTGATTTTGACTCCATCTACTGGCTGCAGTGGGAATGACACCGGTGAGATAAACAAAAGCTAGCTTTCCTACAACGTGTCAATGCTGCGTAATGCAGCTGTAACCAGGTGATTTGAGGCAGAAATGCTCCGATGACTTTGTGGACTTTAAAAGTGAGAATATCTCGGAGCTTTATGACATCACAGACGGAGGAGGAGCAAAGTGTGCATGTTTATGCATAATATATGTCCTTTTTTGCCCATTTAGTACCATGAAAGTTGTTGAAGCGGAGGGGATTGTGATGTCGTTGTGAGGGAAGAGACAATGCACTTATATGAATCAGAGAGGGAAGATGTGATGGACTCAGAGTGACAGACTGGTGGCAAGAGAAGGAAATGCACTCTCATTCCTGATCGAACGTGTTCCTGCTCATGGTGTCCATGGTGAACTATGAGCTTCTCCTGAAGAGTGTCTCCTGAAGAGCGTCTCCTGAAGAGTGTCTCAGAGTGTCTCCTGAAGAGTGTCTCCTGAAGAGTGTCTCCTGAAGAGCGTCTCCTGAAGAGCGTCTCCTGAAGAGCGTCTCCTGAAGAGCGTCTCCTGAAGAGCGTCTCCTGAAGAGTGTCTCCTGAAGAGCGTCTCCTGAAGAGTGTCTCCTGAAGAGCGTCTCCTGAAGAGTGTCTCAGAGTGTCTCCTGAAGAGTGTCTCCTGAAGAGTGTCTCCTGAAGAGCGTCTCCTGAAGAGCGTCTCCTGAAGAGTGTCTCAGAGTGTCTCCTGAAGAGTGTCTCCTGAAGAGTGTCTCCTGAAGAGCGTCTCCTGAAGAGTGTCTCCTGAAGAGTGTCTCCTGAAGAGTGTCTCCTGAAGAGCGTCTCCTGAAGAGTGTCTCAGAGTGTCTCCTGAAGAGTGTCTCCTGAAGAGTGTCTCCTGAAGAGCGTCTCCTGAAGAGTGTCTCAGAGTGTCTCCTGAAGAGTGTCTCCTGAAGAGTGTCTCCTGAAGAGTGTCTCCTGAAGAGTGTCTCCTGAAGAGCGTCTCCTGAAGAGTGTCTCCTGAAGAGTGTCTCCTGAAGAGTGTCTCCTGAAGAGCGTCTCCTGAAGAGTGTCTCCTGAAGAGTGTCTCCTGAAGAGCGTCTCCTGAAGAGTGTCTCCTGAAGAGTGTCTCCTGAAGAGCGTCTCCTGAAGAGTGTCTCCTGAAGAGTGTCTCAGAGTGTCTCCTGAAGAGTGTCTCCTGAAGAGTGTCTCCTGAAGAGTGTCTCCTGAAGAGTGTCTCCTGAAGAGTGTCTCCTGAAGAGCGTCTCCTGAAGAGTGTCTCCTGAAGAGCGTCTCCTGAAGAGTGTCTCAGAGTGTCTCCTGAAGAGTGTCTCCTGAAGAGTGTCTCCTGAAGAGCATCTCCTGAAGAGCGTCTCCTGAAGAGTGTCTCAGAGTGTCTCCTGAAGAGTGTCTCCTGAAGAGTGTCTCCTGAAGAGCATCTCCTGAAGAGTGTCTCCTGAAGAGTGTCTCCTGAAGAGCGTCTCCTGAAGAGTGTCTCCTGAAGAGTGTCTCCTGAAGAGCGTCTCCTGAAGAGTGTCTCCTGAAGAGTGTCTCCTGAAGAGCGTCTCCTGAAGAGCGTCTCCTGAAGAGTGTCTCAGAGTGTCTCCTGAAGAGTGTCTCCTGAAGAGTGTCTCCTGAAGAGCGTCTCCTGAAGAGCGTCTCCTGAAGAGTGTCTCCTGAAGAGCGTCTCCTGAAGAGTGTCTCAGAGTGTCTCCTGAAGAGTGTCTCCTGAAGAGTGTCTCCTGAAGAGCGTCTCCTGAAGAGCATCTCCTGAAGAGTGTCTCAGAGTGTCTCCTGAAGAGTGTCTCCTGAAGAGTGTCTCCTGAAGAGCGTCTCCTGAAGAGTGTCTCCTGAAGAGTGTCTCAGAGTGCCTCCTGAAGAGTGTCTCAGAGTGTCTCCTGAAGAGTGTCTCCTGAAGAGTGTTTCCTGAAGAGCGTCTCCTGAAGAGTGTCTCCTGAAGAGCGTCTCCTGAAGAGCGTCTCCTGAAGAGTGTCTCCTGAAGAGTGTTTCCTGAAGAGCGTCTCCTGAAGAGCGTCTCCTGAAGAGTGTCTCCTGAAGAGCGTCTCCTGAAGAGTGTCTCAGAGTGTCTCCTGAAGAGTGTCTCCTGAAGAGTGTTTCCTGAAGAGCGTCTCCTGAAGAGTGTCTCCTGAAGAGCGTCTCCTGAAGAGCGTCTCCTGAAGAGTGTCTCCTGAAGAGTGTTTCCTGAAGAGCGTCTCCTGAAGACCGTCTCCTGAAGAGTGTCTCCTGAAGAGCGTCTCCTGAAGAGCGTCTCCTGAAGAGTGTCTCCTGAAGAGTGTTTCCTGAAGAGCATCTCCTGAAGAGTGTCTCAGAGTGTCTCCTGAAGAGTGTCTCCTGAAGAGTGTCTCCTGAAGAGTGTCTCCTGAAGAGCATCTCCTGAAGAGTGTCTCAGAGTGCCTCCTGAAGAGTGTCTCCTGAAGAGCGTCTCCTGAAGAGTGTCTCAGAGTGTCTCCTGAAGAGTGTCTCCTGAAGAGTGTCTCCTGAAGAGTGTCTCAGAGTGTCTCCTGAAGAGTGTCTCCTGAAGAGTGTCTCCTGAAGAGCGTCTCCTGAAGAGTGTCTCCTGAAGAGCGTCTCCTGAAGAGTGTCTCAGAGTGTCTCCTGAAGAGTGTCTCCTGAAGAGTGTCTCCTGAAGAGCGTCTCCTGAAGAGTGTCTCCTGAAGAGCATCTCCTGAAGAGTGTCTCAGACTGCCTCCTGAAGAGTGTCTCCTGAAGAGCGTCTCCTGAAGAGCGTCTCCTGAAGAGCGTCTCCTGAAGAGCGTCTCCTGAAGAGCGTCTCCTGAAGAGTGTCTCAGAGTGTCTCCTGAAGAGTGTCTCCTGAAGAGCATCTCCTGAAGAGTGTCTCAGAGTGCCTCCTGAAGAGTGTCTCCTGAAGAGCGTCTCCTGAAGAGCGTCTCCTGAAGAGCGTCTCCTGAAGAGCGTCTCCTGAAGAGTGTCTCCTGAAGAGCGTCTCCTGAAGAGTGTCTCCTGAAGAGCGTCTCCTGAAGAGTGTCTCCTGAAGAGCGTCTCCTGAAGAGTGTCTCCTGAAGAGCGTCTCCTGAAGAGCGTCTCCTGAAGAGCGTCTCCTGAAGAGCGTCTCCTGAAGAGCGTCTCCTGAAGAGCGTCTCCTGAAGAGTGTCTCCTGAAGAGTGTCTCCTGAAGAGCGTCTCCTGAAGAGTGTTCAATAAAAGCTTGTTTTATATTCTCGACTTTAGCCATGCTTACAGATTGATAAGCGGCTCTAACCACAGCGACAGCGCTGCAGCGCTACTCGTGTTTGGACGATGACAATGTCTTAACAGCTTAAGACGCTGCATCCTTCGTCCCATCGCTCTGCACTATTTTACATCTCATTTCATGCTGCTCTAGTTCGTGTTCTCTCCCTCTCAGTGCCAACTTTCCCTCCCGGGCCCTCCTCCTCCTCCTCCTTTTCGGGGCTGTGTAGGTGTCCCATGCAGAGGCCATCTGTCTTCCCTCCCATAATGCTCAGGGTGGAGTGCACTTCAGCCCCGCACCCCCCCTCCCTCGTAGTGCTTACTGTAAAATAAACAGAAGGCGCTGTGGCCAGGCTAAAAGGCTGAAGCCGACACTGAAGCGGACAAACAGAGGACGGGAGCAGTTGCAGCTCAGATATGTGAAGCATGTTAGCGAGCGACAGGCGGGAGACACGTGTCCACATACATCACAACAATGTCACGCGTGCCAGACGTGTTGGTTTAAGTGTGCGGGCCGGAGTCCACTCAGGCACCTGTTCCACTCACTCTGACGGTCAGGGTTAGACTGAGGCTGGCTCACTGGCCCAGGTCTGGATCTGAAGGATGATCCGGCTATTTAAGGACCACAGCAAGGCTCATTTACTTGTCTCGGAGCCGCCCTCGGACCCCGCCCTCGGACCCCGCACAGCTCCATCTGGGCATGACACATGGTCTGACAGTGTGAGACCCTCAGCTCGTTGGGGCTTTACATTTGGTTTGACTGAGCGCTGGTGCTGCAGAGGGAGCGTGAGGAGGTCAAGAGTCCTCAGAAGACGTGTGAAATGTGGATAGAGCCTGTGGAAGTCATTTCACACAAAGAAGTCACACGTTGTCAAGCTCTTTCACTGAGACGCTGGAGCACTTTCTGTATCATGGAACTAACTCTGACATGAGTCGTTTGTTTGACCCAAATCAAACACAAACCTGGCTGATGGTTTCAGCTCAGATGGGACTTCTGACAGCGTTCATGAGCTTTCTTCAGGCTGTCGGCTTCATTCAGGGCTGATCAGCTTACAGCGAAACCCATGACACAAAACAACTCACGCATTTTGTACTTTTGTGTGCAAAGAGCAAGAGAAACAGGAAAAGCCAGCGTATTATTGCCCAGCGTGAAACTACTTGACACAATGCATCCTGGTCCCAAACGGCCCAGTCTCACACACTCCGCCTTATTTTGGGCCAGTGAAAGCGTGTGAGTGTATGTGTGCAATCATCCAAATGACAGGGAGCCAGAGGAGCCAGTGGGGCCCGGGCCTCCCTGCGCACACTGCTCACGGGCCCTCGGAGCATTGCTGTGGTCTACCACGCACAGCCATGCCAGCGCCTCCAAATAGCAGCCAGAGCAGCACTTTTAGGAGCTCCACGAGGTACAAAGTGGAACTTTATGACGTCCAAATAAAGCCTTTTCCAAGTGTCGCCGCGTAACTAAAATCAAAGCAAACGGTTGAATCGGACTGAACGCTTCAGGAGAAAAGGGCTTTGCAGTTCAGGCTTGACCAAAGCTGTAAATGTTAATGTAGTGTTTAAAATGTGGCCCCGCCTTTTACAGTGACTCAACTGCGTGACAGATTGAAAGAGTTTCAAGTGTAACATGTTATTAAGGACTTATTCCTGGTTGGTAACCTGACACTGCATTGCACCCGTTTAGCTTCTGGTTTCTCTTGTGAAGATTAGATACTTGTAAGTGAGAAAGATGAAGTATGAGGCTGACTTCAGGAGAGAGAAACATCACAAGTTATTCATGTCCTTTGACTGTGAAGAAACATCTGCAGTAGTTAAAGGTAATAAAGAAAAAGAGTGGTCTCTTTGAGGGTTGAGTCCTGGATACTAATGATACTAGAAGTAGTGTTGAAACTAGATACTTATTTGACCAAGTCATGAGACTGAGTAAAACTGGGCTGTGACGATTAGTTGCGATAGTTGTGTCTAATTACAAAATCATGTGCCAGACGATGTTTTATCAAAGACATAAATCTTAATATCATATCAAACGAGCCAATATTTGTTACTTTAGAATTGTTATCAGTGATACTTTTCATTCTTATTATTCTCATCTAGAAACCTTCAGTGAACATATTTTCTTATAGATGCATTGAAAAACCTCAAACAATAAATAGGACAAAGTTAGATCTTTTTAGAATAGTTTTAGTCTTTATTTAAATCAAATATTCTTCTCATTCTTGTTATTTGCCTTTAAACACGCTTTTGTAGCTTCACTTTAGATTTCATGGTGTTTCCCACGGCAGGAGCTGACTCTGGGCTCCATCTACAGGCAGCAGAGGGAATGACATGACTCACTATGGAGTGTTCCCCACACGTTCTCACTGAGGGAACAACCTTAGAACACGGCGCTAAAAACACAAAAAGCACAAAGAGTACTTTTTATTTTTAGTTGCAAAATACATTCAATTGTCCCAAACTTTTCATGATGATTGTGGTTTCAGACTAGAATTGTATGATTCTAAGCTAGTTCATGAGATCCTTTGGTACAATGTTGATGTCCTTGTTAGTGTGCATGGGTTTGGAGAGGCTCCTCACACACTGACCTGCTGCTGTTTCCTCACATGTCCTTGTTAGTGTGCATGGGTTTGGAGAGGCTCCTCACACACTGACCTGCTGCTATTTCCTCACATGTCCTTGTTAGTGTGCATGGGTTTGGAGAGGCTCCTCACCTGCTGCTGTTTCCTCACATGTCCTTGTTAGTCTGCATGGGTTTGGAGAGGCTCCTCACCTGCTGCTGTTTCCTCACATGTCCTTGTTAGTGTGCATGGGTTTGGAGAGGCTCCTCACACACTGACCTGCTGCTGTTTCCTCACATGTCCTTGTTAGTGTGCATGGGTTTGGAGAGGCTCCTCACACACTGACCTGCTGCTGTTTCCTCACATGTCCTTGTTAGTGTGCATGGGTTTGGAGAGGCTCCTCAGACACTGACCTGCTGCTGTTTCCTCACATGTCCTTGTTAGTGTGCATGGGTTTGGAGAGGCTCCTCACACACTGACCTGCTGCTGTTTCCTCACATGTCCTTGTTAGTGTGCATGGGTTTGGAGAGGCTCCTTACACACTGACCTGCTGCTATTTCCTCACATGTTCTTGTTAGTGTGCATGGGTTTGGAGAGGCTCCTCACACACTGACCTGCTGCTGTTTCCTCACATGTCCTTGTTAGTGTGCATGGGTTTGGAGAGGCTCCTCACCTGCTGCTGTTTCCTCACATGTCCTTGTTAGTCTGCATGGGTTTGGAGAGGCTCCTCACCTGCTGCTGTTTCCTCACATGTCCTTGTTAGTGTGCATGGGTTTGGAGAGGCTCCTCAGACACTGACCTGCTGCTGTTTCCTCACATGTCCTTGTTAGTGTGCATGGGTTTGGAGAGGCTCCTCACACACTGACCTGCTGCTGTTTCCTCACATGTCCTTGTTAGTGTGCATGGGTTTGGAGAGGCTCCTCACACACTGACCTGCTGCTGTTTCCTCACATGTCCTTGTTAGTGTGCATGGGTTCGGAGAGGCTCCTCACACACTGACCTGCTGCTGTTTCCTCACATGTCCTTGTTAGTGTGCATGGGTTTGGAGAGGCTCCTCACCTGCTGCTGTTTCCTCACATGTCCTTGTTAGTGTGCATGGGTTTGGAGAGGCTCATCACCTGCTGCTGTTTCCTCACATGTCCTTGTTAGTGTGCATGGGTTTGGAGAGGCTCCTCACACACTGACCTGCTGCTGTTTCCTCACATGTCCTTGTTAGTCTGCATGGGTTTGGAGAGGCTCCTCAGACACTGACCTGCTGCTGTTTCCTCACATGTCCTTGTTAGTGTGCATGGGTTTGGAGAGGCTCCTCAGACACTGACCTGCTGCTATTTCCTCACATGTCCTTGTTAGTGTGCATGGGTTTGGAGAGGCTCCTCAGACACTGACCTGCTGCTATTTCCTCACATGTCCTTGTTAGTGTGCATGGGTTTGGAGAGGCTCCTCACCTGCTGCTGTTTCCTCACATGTCCTTGTTAGTGTGCATGGGTTTGGAGAGGCTCCTCACCTGCTGCTGTTTCCTCACATTAAGAGGCTCATAAAGGAAACTTCAGAGGTGCTTTTGTTTCATCTGGTTCCAGCTCTTTTCTCGCGCCTGCTCAGAGGGCGTCCTGTGGAGACTGCGTCCTGTGGAGACTGCATGGGGCCCATTAAGAAAGCCCTAAAGAGAACAGCTTTTTCAAACCTCAGGAAAAAACATGTCTGCAGCGATTATGGCGGTTAATGCGTCTGAAGCAGCTGAAGACGAGAAGCTGCAGCTACAAACTTTTATTCCACTAATATTGTCTAATTATGTGTTTTTCACACACTTCTGGTCTTTTGGTGTTGACCACTTCATCCTCTTCCCTCGCTCTTCATCTTCTGGACGTCGCCGCACAGAAACCTCCTCATATGACACGCTAACATATATATAACACATATATATCATATATATAACATATATAACACATATATATCATATATATAACATATATAACACGTATATAACACATATATAACATATATATAACATATATAGATTCATCTGTGAATGTTTGTTAAACCTTCTACAGTTCCACATTTATTGAGCTCGTTTTAGGAGGAGGTCTTCTCCAGGTCCAGACACTGACCGCTCACCAGTGTGAACGTGTAAAACTGACCGCTCACCAGTGTGAATGTGTAAAACTGACCGCTCACCAGTGTGAACGTGTAAAACTGACCGCTCACGCCAGTGTGAACGTGTAAAACTGACCGCTCACCAGTGTGAACGTGTAAAACTGACCGCTCACCAGTGTGAATGTGTAAAACTGACCGCTCACCAGTGTGAACGTGTAAAACTGACCGCTCACCAGTGTGAACGTGTAAAACTGACCGCTCACCAGTGTGAACGTGTAAAACTGACCGCTCGCCAGTGTGAACGTGTAAAACTGACCGCTCACCAGTGTGAATGTGTAAAACTGACCGCTCACGCCAGTGTGAACGTGTAAAACTGACCGCTCACCAGTGTGAACGTGTAAAACTGACCGCTCACGCCAGTGTGAACGTGTAAAACTGACCGCTCACCAGTGTGAACGTGTAAAACTGACCGCTCACCAGTGTGAACGTGTAAAACTGACCGCTCACGCCAGTGTGAACGTGTAAAACTGACCGCTCACGCCAGTGTGAACGTGTAAAACTGACCGCTCACCAGTGTGAACGTGTAAAACTGACCGCTCGCCAGTGTGAACGTGTAAAACTGACCGCTCACCAGTGTGAACGTGTAAAACTGACCGCTCGCCTCCTTGTCTCCAGAGAGTCCTTTCCTTGACTCGATCACACATTTATTGTCTTCTCTCTCATTTGACCCTGTGCTTTAATGTCGTACTGTGGAACATTCTAGGCAAAGCGCTACCGTCTCCATGGAGACAAGTAGCATGGAGCAGCTTTAACCATCCCTCAGTCATTTGTCCTTTCCTTTGGCAGCGGGCGTGGTCAGCAGCCAGGTGAGCGTCCCTGAGCGGATCGACGCCGTGCTGGGCAAGAACATCACCCTGAGCTGCCGGGTGGAGGTCGGCTCCAACCTGAGTCTGACCCAGAGCTCGTGGGAACGCCGGCTCCCCTCGGGCACCGCCACGCTGGCCGTCTTCAACCCGGAGTACGGGACGTCCGTGTCTTCGGAGTACTCGGGCCGCGTGTCCTTCGTGTCCCCGTCCGTGCGGGACGCCACCATCGTCCTGGAGCGGGTGGGCTTCCACGACATCGGCTCGTACACGTGCAAAGTGGCCACCTTCCCCCTGGGCAACACGCAGGCGTCCACCTACGTCAACGTCTTAGGTGAGTGCGATCTGGGACATGTCTCATCTGTCTCAATAAATGTCTCTCCAAATGAAGGAGACAAAGACAAGTCCAGCCTTTCAAACACGTCCAGGAGACACTGTCCACTCCACACACGCACTCCACGTCCACTGTCCACACACGCACTCCACGTCCACTGTCCACACACGCGCTCCACGTCCACTGTCCACACACGCACTCCACGTCCACTGTCCACACACGCACTCCACGTCCACTGTCCACACACGTGCTCCACGTCCACTGTCCACACATGCACTCCACGTCCACTGTCCACACACGCGCTCCACGTCCACTGTCCACACACGCGCTCCACGTCCACTGTCCAGGAGACACTGTCCACTCCACACACGCACTCCTCGTCCACTGTCCACACACGCACTCCACGTCCACTGTCCACACACGCGCTCCACGTCCACTGTCCACACGCGCACTCCACGTCCACTGTCCACACATGCACTCCATGTCCACTGTCCACACGCGCACTCCACGTCCACGCACTCCACGTCCACTGTCCACACATGCACTCCAAGTCCACTGTCCACACACGCACTCCACGTCCACTGTCCACGCACTCCACGTCCACTGTCCACACATGCACTCCACGTCCACTGTCCACACACACGCTCCATGTCCACTGTCCACACACGCACTCCACGTCCACTGTCCACACACGCACTCCACGTCCACTGTCCACACACGCACTCCACGTCCACTGTCCACACACGCGCTCCACGTCCACTGTCCACACACGCACTCCACGTCCACTGTCCACACGCGCACTCCACGTCCACTGTCCACACGCGCACTCCACGTCCACTGTCCACACACGCGCTCCACGTCCACTGTCCACACACGCGCTCCACGTCCACTGTCCACACACGCACTCCACGTCCACTGTCCACACGCGCACTCCACGTCCACTGTCCACACGCGCACTCCACGTCCACGCACTCCACGTCCACACACGCACTCCACGTCCACGCACTCCAAGTCCACACACGCGCTCCACGTCCACTGTCCACACGCGCGCTCCACGTCCACTGTCCAGGAGACACTGTCCACTGTCCACACACGCACTCCACGTCCACTGTGGAGACACTGTCCACTCCACACACGCACTCCTCGTCCACTGTCCACACACGCACTCCACGTCCACTGTCCACACACGCGCTCCACGTCCACTGTCCACACGCGCACTCCACGTCCACTGTCCACACATGCACTCCATGTCCACTGTCCACACGCGCACTCCACGTCCACTGTCCACGCACTCCACGTCCACTGTCCACACATGCACTCCAAGTCCACTGTCCACACACGCACTCCACGTCCACTGTCCACGCACTCCACGTCCACTGTCCACACATGCACTCCATATCCACTGTCCACACGCGCACTCCACGTCCACGCACTCCACGTCCACTGTCCACACATGCACTCCAAGTCCACTGTCCACACACGCACTCCACGTCCACTGTCCACGCACTCCACGTCCACTGTCCACACATGCACTCCACGTCCACTGTCCACACACACGCTCCATGTCCACTGTCCACACACGCACTCCACGTCCACTCTCCACACACGCACTCCACGTCCACTGTCCACACACGCACTCCACGTCCACTGTCCACACACGCACTCCACGTCCACTGTCCACACACGCACTCCACGTCCACTGTCCACACACGCACTCCACGTCCACTGTCCACACACGCACTCCACGTCCACTGTCCACACACGCACTCCACGTCCACTGTCCACACACGTACTCCACGTCCACTGTCCACACACGCGCTCCACGTCCACTGTCCACACATGCACTCCACGTCCACTGTCCACACATGCACTCCACGTCCACGCACTCCACGTCCACTGTCCACACACGCACTCCACGTCCACTGTCCACACACGCGCTCCACGTCCACTGTCCACACACGCACTCCTCGTCCACGCACTCCACGTCCATTGTCCACACACGCGCTCCACGTCCACTGTCCACACACGCGCTCCACGTCCACTGTCCACACACGCACTCCACGTCCACTGTCCACACACGCGCTCCACGTCCACTGTCCACACACACGCTCCACGTCCACTGTCCACACACGCACTCCACGTCCACTGTCCACACACGCACTCCACGTCCACTGTGGAGACACTGTCCACTCCACACACGCACTCCTCGTCCACTGTCCACACACGCGCTCCACGTCCACTGTCCACACGCGCACTCCACGTCCACTGTCCACACATGCACTCCATGTCCACTGTCCACACGCGCACTCCACGTCCACGCACTCCACGTCCACTGTCCACACATGCACTCCAAGTCCACTGTCCACACACGCGCTCCACGTCCACTGTCCACACACGCGCTCCACGTCCACTGTCCACACGCGCACTCCACGTCCACTGTCCACACGCGCACTCCACGTCCACGCACTCCACGTCCACTGTCCACACACGCACTCCACGTCCACTGTCCACACACGCACTCCACGTCCACTGTGGAGACACTGTCCACTCCACACACGCACTCCACGTCCACTGTGGAGACACTGTCCACTCCACACACGCACTCCTCGTCCACTGTCCACACACGCACTCCACGTCCACTGTCCACACGCGCACTCCACGTCCACTGTCCACACATGCACTCCATGTCCACTGTCCACACGCGCACTCCACGTCCACGCACTCCACGTCCACTGTCCACACACGCACTCCACGTCCACTGTCCACGCACTCCACGTCCACTGTCCACACATGCACTCCATGTCCACTGTCCACACGCGCACTCCACGTCCACGCACTCCACGTCCACTGTCCACACATGCACTCCAAGTCCACTGTCCACACACGCACTCCACGTCCACTGTCCACGCACTCCACGTCCACTGTCCACACATGCACTCCACGTCCACTGTCCACACACACGCTCCATGTCCACTGTCCACACACGCACTCCACGTCCACTGTCCACACATGCACTCCACGTCCACTGTCCACACACGCACTCCACGTCCACTGTCCACACGCGCGCTCCACGTCCACTGTCCACACACGCGCTCCACGTCCACTGTCCACACACGCGCTCCACGTCCACTGTCCACACACGCGCTCCACGTCCACTGTCCACACGCGCACTCCACGTCCACGCACTCCACGTCCACACACGCACTCCACGTCCACTGTCCACACACGCACTCCACGTCCACTGTCCACACACGCACTCCACGTCCACTGTCCACACACGCACTCCACGTCCACTGTCCACACACGTGCTCCACGTCCACTGTCCACACATGCACTCCACGTCCACTGTCCACACACGCGCTCCACGTCCACTGTCCAGGAGACACTGTCCACTCCACACACGCACTCCTCGTCCACTGTCCACACACGCACTCCACGTCCACTGTCCACACACGCGCTCCACGTCCACTGTCCACACGCGCACTCCACGTCCACTGTCCACACATGCACTCCATGTCCACTGTCCACACGCGCACTCCACGTCCACGCACTCCACGTCCACTGTCCACACATGCACTCCAAGTCCACTGTCCACACACGCACTCCACGTCCACTGTCCACGCACTCCACGTCCACTGTCCACACATGCACTCCAAGTCCACTGTCCACACACGCACTCCACGTCCACTGTCCACGCACTCCACGTCCACTGTCCACACATGCACTCCACGTCCACTGTCCACACACACGCTCCATGTCCACTGTCCACACACGCACTCCACGTCCACTGTCCACACACGCACTCCACGTCCACTGTCCACACACGCACTCCACGTCCACTGTCCACACACGCGCTCCACGTCCACTGTCCACACATGCACTCCACGTCCACTGTCCACACGCGCACTCCACGTCCACTGTCCACACGCGCACTCCACGTCCACTGTCCACACACGCGCTCCACGTCCACTGTCCACACACGCGCTCCACGTCCACTGTCCACACACGCGCTCCACGTCCACTGTCCACACGCGCACTCCACGTCCACTGTCCACACACGCACTCCACGTCCACTGTCCACACGCGCGCTCCACGTCCACTGTCCAGGAGACACTGTCCACTCCACACACGCACTCCACGTCCACTGTCCACACACGCACTCCACGTCCACTGTGGAGACACTGTCCACTCCACACACGCACTCCTCGTCCACTGTCCACACACACACTCCACGTCCACTGTCCACACACGCGCTCCACGTCCACTGTCCACACGCGCACTCCACGTCCACTGTCCACACATGCACTCCATGTCCACTGTCCACACGCGCACTCCACGTCCACTGTCCACGCACTCCACGTCCACTGTCCACACATGCACTCCAAGTCCACTGTCCACACACGCACTCCACGTCCACTGTCCACGCACTCCACGTCCACTGTCCACACATGCACTCCATGTCCACTGTCCACACGCGCACTCCACGTCCACGCACTCCACGTCCACTGTCCACACATGCACTCCAAGTCCACTGTCCACACACGCACTCCACGTCCACTGTCCACGCACTCCACGTCCACTGTCCACACATGCACTCCAAGTCCACTGTCCACACACGCACTCCACGTCCACTGTCCACGCACTCCACGTCCACTGTCCACACATGCACTCCACGTCCACTGTCCACACACACGCTCCATGTCCACTGTCCACACACGCACTCCACGTCCACTCTCCACACACGCACTCCACGTCCACTGTCCACACACGCGCTCCACGTCCACTGTCCACACATGCACTCCACGTCCACTGTCCACACGCGCACTCCACGTCCACTGTCCACACACGCACTCCACGTCCACTGTCCACACACGCGCTCCACGTCCACTGTCCACACACGCGCTCCACGTCCACTGTCCACACGCGCGCTCCACGTCCACTGTCCACACACGCGCTCCACGTCCACTGTCCACACACGCGCTCCACGTCCACTGTCCACACACGCGCTCCACGTCCACTGTCCACACGCGCACTCCAAGTCCACTGTCCACACGCGCACTCCACGTCCACGCACTCCACGTCCACACACGCACTCCACGTCCACTGTCCACACACGCACTCCACGTCCACTGTCCACACACGCACTCCACGTCCACTGTCCACACACGCACTCCACGTCCACTGTCCACACACGCACTCCACGTCCACTGTCCACACATGCACTCCACGTCCACTGTCCACACATGCACTCCACGTCCACGCACTCCACGTCCACTGTCCACACACGCACTCCACGTCCACTGTCCACACACGCGCTCCACGTCCACTGTCCACACACGCACTCCACGTCCACTGTCCACACACGCACTCCACGTCCACTGTCCACACACGTACTCCACGTCCACTGTCCACACACGCACTCCACGTCCACTGTCCAGGAGACACTGTCCACTCCACACACGCACTCCTCGTCCACTGTCCACACACGCACTCCACGTCCACTGTCCACACACGCGCTCCACGTCCACTGTCCACACGCGCACTCCACGTCCACTGTCCACACATGCACTCCATGTCCACTGTCCACACGCGCACTCCACGTCCACGCACTCCACGTCCACTGTCCACACATGCACTCCAAGTCCACTGTCCACACACGCACTCCACGTCCACTGTCCACGCACTCCACGTCCACTGTCCACACATGCACTCCATGTCCACTGTCCACACGCGCACTCCACGTCCACGCACTCCACGTCCACTGTCCACACATGCACTCCAAGTCCACTGTCCACACACGCACTCCACGTCCACTGTCCACGCACTCCACGTCCACTGTCCACACATGCACTCCAAGTCCACTGTCCACACACGCACTCCACGTCCACTGTCCACGCACTCCACGTCCACTGTCCACACATGCACTCCACGTCCACTGTCCACACACACGCTCCATGTCCACTGTCCACACACGCACTCCACGTCCACTGTCCACACATGCACTCCACGTCCACTGTCCACACGCGCACTCCACGTCCACTGTCCACACACGCACTCCACGTCCACTGTCCACACACGCGCTCCACGTCCACTGTCCACACACGCGCTCCACGTCCACTGTCCACACGCGCGCTCCACGTCCACTGTCCACACACGCGCTCCACGTCCACTGTCCACACACGCGCTCCACGTCCACTGTCCACACACGCACTCCTCGTCCACGCACTCCACGTCCATTGTCCACACACGCGCTCCACGTCCACTGTCCACACACGCGCTCCACGTCCACTGTCCACACACGCACTCCACGTCCACTGTCCACACACGCGCTCCACGTCCACTGTCCACACACGCGCTCCACGTCCACTGTCCACACACGCACTCCACGTCCACTGTCCACACACGCACTCCACGTCCACTGTGGAGACACTGTCCACTCCACACACGCACTCCACACACGCGCTCCACGTCCACTGTCCACACGCGCACTCCAAGTCCACTGTCCACACGCGCACTCCACGTCCACGCACTCCACGTCCACACACGCACTCCACGTCCACTGTCCACACGCGCACTCCAAGTCCACTGTCCACACGCGCACTCCACGTCCACGCACTCCACGTCCACACACGCACTCCACGTCCACTGTCCACACACGCACTCCACGTCCACTGTCCACACACGCACTCCACGTCCACTGTCCACACACGCACTCCACGTCCACTGTCCACACACGTACTCCACGTCCACTGTCCACACACGCGCTCCACGTCCACTGTCCACACATGCACTCCACGTCCACTGTCCACACATGCACTCCACGTCCACGCACTCCACGTCCACTGTCCACACACGCACTCCACGTCCACTGTCCACACACGCGCTCCACGTCCACTGTCCACACACGCACTCCACGTCCACTGTCCACACACGCACTCCACGTCCACTGTCCACACACGTACTCCACGTCCACTGTCCACACACGCGCTCCACGTCCATTGTCCACACACGCACTCCACGTCCACTGTCCACACACGCACTCCACGTCCACACACGCGCTCCTTGTCCAATGTCCACACACGCACTCCACGTCCAATATCCACACACGCACTCCACGTCCAATGTCCACACACGCACTCCTCGTCCTCTGTCCAAACATGCACTCCTCGTCCTCTGTCCACACACACGCTCCTCGTCCTCTGTCCACACACGCGCTCCTCGTCCACTGTCCACACACGCACTCCACGTCCACTGTCCACACACGCACTCCTCGTCCTCTGTCCACACATGCACTCCTCGTCCTCTGTCCACACACACGCTCCTCGTCCACTGTCCACACACGCACTCCACGTCCACTGTCCACACAAGCACTCCACGTCCACGCACTCCACGTCCACTGTCAACACACGCGCTCCACGTCCACTGTCCACACACGGGCTCCACGTCCACTGTCCACACACGGGCTCCACGTCCACTGTCCACACACGCACTCCACGTCCACGCACTCCACGTCCACACACGCACTCCACGTCCACACACACACTCCACGTCCACTGTCCACACACGCGCTCCACGTCCACTGTCCACACACGCGCTCCACGTCCACTGTCCACACGCGCACTCCACGTCCACTGTCCACACATGCACTCCACGTCCACTGTCCACACATGCACTCCACGTCCACGTCCACTGTCCACACACGCGCTCCACGTCCACTGTCCACACACGCGCTCCACGTCCACTGTCCACACACGCGCTCCACGTCCACTGTCCACACACGCGCTCCACGTCCACGCACTCCACGTTCACGCACTCCACGTCCACTGTCCACACACGCACTCCACGTCCACTGTCCACACACGCACTCCACGTCCACTGTCCACACACGCACTCCACGTCCACTGTCCACACACGCGCTCCACGTCCACTGTCCACACACGCGCTCCACGTCCACTGTCCACACGCGCACTCCACGTCCACTGTCCACACGCGCACTCCACGTCCACGCACTCCACGTCCACACACGCACTCCACGTCCACTGTCCACACACGCACTCCACGTCCACTGTCCACACACGCGCTCCACGTCCACTGTCCACACGCGCACTCCACGTCCACTGTCCACACATGCACTCCATGTCCACTGTCCACACGCGCACTCCACGTCCACTGTCCACGCACTCCACGTCCACTGTCCACACATGCACTCCAAGTCCACTGTCCACACACGCACTCCACGTCCACTGTCCACGCACTCCACGTCCACTGTCCACACATGCACTCCATGTCCACTGTCCACGCACTCCACGTCCACGCACTCCACGTCCACTGTCCACACATGCACTCCAAGTCCACTGTCCACACACGCACTCCAC
The DNA here is from genome assembly GCF_026437365.1 of Eucyclogobius newberryi. Taxonomy (NCBI): domain Eukaryota; kingdom Metazoa; phylum Chordata; class Actinopteri; order Gobiiformes; family Gobiidae; genus Eucyclogobius; species Eucyclogobius newberryi. Next base: position 2,559,849 of record NW_027315724.1, read on the forward strand.
GTCCACTGTCCACGCACTCCACGTCCACTGTCCACACATGCACTCCAAGTCCACTGTCCACACACGCACTCCACGTCCACTGTCCACGCACTCCACGTCCACTGTCCACACATGCACTCCACGTCCACTGTCCACACACACGCTCCATGTCCACTGTCCACACACGCACTCCACGTCCACTGTCCACACACGCGCTCCACGTCCACTGTCCACACATGCACTCCACGTCCACTGTCCACACGCGCACTCCACGTCCACTGTCCACACACGCACTCCACGTCCACTGTCCACACACGCGCTCCACGTCCACTGTTCACACACGCGCTCCACGTCCACTGTCCACACGCGCGCTCCACGTCCACTGTCCACACACGCGCTCCACGTCCACTGTCCACACGCGCACTCCAAGTCCACTGTCCACACGCGCACTCCACGTCCACGCACTCCACGTCCACACACGCACTCCACGTCCACTGTCCACACGCGCACTCCAAGTCCACTGTCCACACGCGCACTCCACGTCCACGCACTCCACGTCCACACACGCACTCCACGTCCACTGTCCACACACGCACTCCACGTCCACTGTCCACACACGCACTCCACGTCCACTGTCCACACACGCACTCCACGTCCACTGTCCACACACGCACTCCACGTCCACTGTCCACACACGTACTCCACGTCCACTGTCCACACACGCGCTCCACGTCCACTGTCCACACATGCACTCCACGTCCACTGTCCACACATGCACTCCACGTCCACGCACTCCACGTCCACTGTCCACACACGCGCTCCACGTCCACTGTCCACACACGCGCTCCACGTCCACTGTCCACACACGCGCTCCACGTCCACTGTCCGTACACGCGCTCCACGTCCACTGTCCACACACGCGCTCCACGTCCACTGTCCACACATGCACTCCATGTCCACTGTCCACACACGCGCTCCACGTCCACTGTCCACACACGCACTCCACGTCCACTGTCCACACGCGCACTCCACGTCCACTGTCCACACATGCACTCCACGTCCACTGTCCACACATGCACTCCACGTCCACGTCCACTGTCCACACACGCGCTCCACGTCCACTGTCCACACACGCGCTCCACGTCCACTGTCCACACACGCGCTCCACGTCCACTGTCCACACACGCGCTCCACGTCCACGCACTCCACGTTCACGCACTCCACGTCCACTGTCCACACACGCACTCCACGTCCACTGTCCACACACGCGCTCCACGTCCACTGTCCACACACGCGCTCCACGTCCACTGTCCACACGCGCACTCCACGTCCACTGTCCACACGCGCACTCCACGTCCACGCACTCCACGTCCACACACGCACTCCACGTCCACTGTCCACACACGCACTCCACGTCCACTGTCCACACACGCGCTCCACGTCCACTGTCCACACGCGCACTCCACGTCCACTGTCCACACATGCACTCCATGTCCACTGTCCACACGCGCACTCCACGTCCACTGTCCACGCACTCCATGTCCACTGTCCACACATGCACTCCAAGTCCACTGTCCACACACGCACTCCACGTCCACTGTCCACGCACTCCACGTCCACTGTCCACACATGCACTCCATGTCCACTGTCCACACGCGCACTCCACGTCCACGCACTCCACGTCCACTGTCCACACATGCACTCCAAGTCCACTGTCCACACACGCACTCCACGTCCACTGTCCACGCACTCCACGTCCACTGTCCACACATGCACTCCAAGTCCACTGTCCACACACGCACTCCACGTCCACGCACTCCACGTCCACACACGCACTCCACGTCCACTGTCCACACACGCACTCCACGTCCACACACACACTCCACGTCCACACACGCACTCCACGTCCACTGTCCACACACGCGCTCCACGTCCACTGTCCACACACGCGCTCCACGTCCACTGTCCACACACGCGCTCCACGTCCACTGTCCACACATGCACTCCATGTCCACTGTCCACACACGCGCTCCACGTCCACTGTCCACACACGCACTCCACGTCCACTGTCCACACATGCACTCCACGTCCACTGTCCACACATGCACTCCACGTCCACGTCCACTGTCCACACACGCGCTCCACGTCCACTGTCCACACACGCGCTCCACGTCCACTGTCCACACACGCGCTCCACGTCCACTGTCCACACACCCGCTCCACGTCCACGCACTCCACGTTCACGCACTCCACGTCCACTGTCCACACACGCACTCCACGTCCACTGTCCACACACGCACTCCACGTCCACTGTCCACACACGCACTCCACGTCCACTGTCCACACACGCACTCCACGTCCACTGTCCACACACGTACTCCACGTCCACTGTCCACACACGCGCTCCACGTCCACTGTCCACACATGCACTCCACGTCCACTGTCCACACATGCACTCCACGTCCACGCACTCCACGTCCACTGTCCACACACGCGCTCCACGTCCACTGTCCACACACGCGCTCCACGTCCACTGTCCACACACGCGCTCCACGTCCACTGTCCGTACACGCGCTCCACGTCCACTGTCCACACACGCGCTCCACGTCCACTGTCCACACATGCACTCCATGTCCACTGTCCACACACGCGCTCCACGTCCACTGTCCACACACGCACTCCACGTCCACTGTCCACACGCGCACTCCACGTCCACTGTCCACACATGCACTCCACGTCCACTGTCCACACATGCACTCCACGTCCACGTCCACTGTCCACACACGCGCTCCACGTCCACTGTCCACACACGCGCTCCACGTCCACTGTCCACACACGCGCTCCACGTCCACTGTCCACACACGCGCTCCACGTCCACGCACTCCACGTTCACGCACTCCACGTCCACTGTCCACACACGCACTCCACGTCCACTGTCCACACACGCGATCTACGTCCACTGTCCACACACGCGCTCCACGTCCACTGTCCACACGCGCACTCCACGTCCACTGTCCACACGCGCACTCCACGTCCACGCACTCCACGTCCACACACGCACTCCACGTCCACTGTCCACACACGCACTCCACGTCCACTGTCCACACACGCGCTCCACGTCCACTGTCCACACGCGCACTCCACGTCCAATATCCACACACGCACTCCACGTCCAATGTCCACACACGCACTCCTCGTCCTCTGTCCAAACATGCACTCCTCGTCCTCTGTCCACACACACGCTCCTCGTCCTCTGTCCACACACGCGCTCCTCGTCCACTGTCCACACACGCACTCCTCGTCCTCTGTCCACACACGCACTCCACGTCCACTGTCCACACACGCACTCCACGTCCACTGTCCACACAAGCACTCCACGTCCACGCACTCCACGTCCACTGTCCACACACGCACTCCACGTCCACTGTCCACACACGCGCTCCACGTCCACTGTCCACACGCGCACTCCACGTCCACTGTCCACACACGCGCTCCACGTCCACTGTCCACACACGCGCTCCACGTCCACTGTCCACACACGCGCTCCACGTCCACTGTCCACACACGCGCTCCACGTCCACTGTCCACACGCGCACTCCACGTCCACTGTCCACACGCGCACTCCACGTCCACGCACTCCACATCCACACACGCACTCCACGTCCACTGTCCACACACGCACTCCACGTCCACTGTCCACACACGCACTCCACGTCCACACACGCGCTCCACGTCCACTGTCCACACACGGGCTCCACGTCCACTGTCCACACACGCACTCCACGTCCACGCACTCCACGTCCACACACGCACTCCACGTCCACTGTCCACACACGCACTCCACGTCCACACACGCACTCCACGTCCACACACGCACTCCACGTCCACTGTCCACACACGCGCTCCACGTCCACTGTCCACACACTGTCCAAACATGCACTCCTCGTCCTCTGTCCATACACACGCTCCTCGTGCTCTGTCCACACACGCGCTCCTCGTCCACTGTCCACACACGCACTCCACGTCCACTGTCCACACACGCACTCCTCGTCCTCTGTCCACACATGCACTCCTCGTCCTCTGTCCACACACACGCTCCTCGTCCTCTGTCCACACACGCGCTCCTCGTCCACTGTCCACACAAGCACTCCACGTCCACGCACTCCACGTCCACTGTCAACACGCGCACTCCTCGTCCACTGTCCACACACGTGCTCCACGTCCACTGTCCACACACGCGCTCCACGTCCACTGTCCACACACGCGCTCCACGTCCACTGTCCACACATGCACTCCATGTCCACTGTCCACACGCGCACTCCACGTCCACGCACTCCACGTCCACTGTCCACACACGCGCTCCACGTCCACTGTCCACACATGCACTCCACGTCCACTGTCCACACACGCACTCCACGTCCACTGTCCACGCACTCCACGTCCACTGTCCACACATGCACTCCACGTCCACTGTCCACACACGCGCTCCACGTCCACTGTCCACACACGCGCTCCACGTCCACTGTCCACACACGCACTCCACGTCCACGCACTCCACGTCCACTGTCCACACACGCACTCCACGTCCACTGTCCACACACGCGCTCCACGTCCACTGTCCACACACGCGCTCCACGTCCACTGTCCACACACGCGCTCCACGTCCACTGTCCACACGCGCGCTCCACGTCCACTGTCCACACGCGCACTCCACGTCCACTGTCCACACGCGCACTCCACGTCCACGCACTCCACGTCCACTGTCCACACACGCACTCCACGTCCACTGTCCACACACGCGCTCCACGTCCACTGTCCACACGCGCACTCCACGTCCACTGTCCACACGCGCACTCCACGTCCACGCACTCCATGTCCACTGTCCACACACGCACTCCACTTCCACTGTCCACACACGCGCTCCACGTCCACTGTCCACACACGCACTCCACGTCCACTGTCCACACGCGCACTCCACGTCCACTGTCCACACATGCACTCCATGTCCACTGTCCACACACGCACTCCACGTCCACTGTCCACGCACTCCACGTCCACTGTCCACACATGCACTCCATGTCCACTGTCCACACGCGCACTCCACGTCCACACACTCCACGTCCACTGTCCACACGCGCACTCCACGTCCACTGTCCACACACGCACTCCACGTCCACTGTCCACACATGCACTCCACGTCCACTGTCCACACGCGCACTCCACGTCCACTGTCCACACGCGCACTCCACGTCCACGCACTCCACGTCCACGCACTCCACGTCCACTGACCACACGCGCACTCCACGTCCACTGTCCACACATGCACTACATGTCCACTGTCCACACGCGCACTCCACGTCCACGCACTCCACGTCCACTGTCCACACAGGCGCTCCACGTCCACTGTCCACACATGCACTCCACGTCCACTGTCCACACACGCACTCCACGTCCACTGTCCACGCACTCCACGTCCACTGTCCACACACGCGCTCCACGTCCACTGTCCACACACGCACTCCACGTACACTGTCCACACACGCACTCCACGTCCACTGTCCACGCACTCCACGTCCACTGTCCACATGCGCACTCCACGTCCACGCACTCCACGTCCACTGTCCACACACACGCTCCAAGTCCACTGTCCACACGCGCACTCCACGTCCACTGTCCACACATGCACTCCACGTCCACTGTCCACACACACGCTCCATGTCCACTGTCCACACACGCACTCCACGTCCACTGTCCACACACGCACTCCACGTCCACTGTCCACACACGCACTCCACGTCCACTGTCCACACACGCGCTCCACGTCCACTGTCCACACATGCACTCCACATCCACTGTCCACACGCGCACTCCACGTCCACTGTCCACACGCGCACTCCACGTCCACTGTCCACACACGCACTCCACGTCCACTGTCCACACACGCACTCCACGTCCACTGTCCATGCACTCCACGTCCACTGTCCACACATGCACTCCATGTCCACTGTCCACACGCGCACTCCACGTCCACTGTCCACACACGCACTCCACGTCCACTGTCCACACACGCACTCCACGTCCACTGTCCACACACGCACTCCACGTCCACTGTCCACACACGCACTCCACGTCCACTGTCCACACACGCGCTCCACGTCCACTGTCCACACACGCGCTCCACGTCCACTGTCCACACACGCCCTCCACGTCCACTGTCCACACACGCCCTCCACGTCCACTGTCCACACGCGCACTCCACGTCCACTGTCCACACGCGCACTCCACGTCCACTGTCCACACACGCACTCCACGTCCACTGTCCACACGCGCGCTCCACGTCCACTGTCCACACACGCGCTCCACGTCCACTGTCCACACACGCGCTCCACGTCCACTGTCCACACGCGCACTCCACGTCCACTGTCCACACGCGCACTCCACGTCCACACACGCACTCCACGTCCACTGTCCACACACGCGCTCCACGTCCACTGTCCACACACGCGCTCCACGTCCACTGTCCACACACGCACTCCACGTCCACTGTCCACACATGCACTCCACGTCCACGCACTCCACGTCCACTGTCCACACACGCGCTCCACGTCCACTGTCCACACACGCGCTCCACGTCCACTGTCCACACACGCGCTCCACGTCCACTGTCCACACATGCACTCCACGTCCACACACTCCATGTCCACTGTCCACACACGCGCTCCACGTCCACTGTCCACACACGCGCACTCCACGTCTACTGTCCACACACGCAATCCACGTCCACTGTCCACACACACACACTCCACGTCCACGCACTCCACGTCCACACACTCCATGTCCACTGTCCACACACGCACTCCATGTCCACTGTCCACACACGCACTCCACGTCCACTGTCCACACACGCGCTCCACGTCCACTGTCCACACATTCAATCCACGTCCACTGTCCACACACACACTCCACGTCCACTGTCCACTCACGCACTCCACGTCCACTGTCCACACACGCAATCCACGTCCACTGTCCACACACACACTCCACGTCCACTGTCCACTGTCCACACATGCACTCCACGTCCACGCACTCCACGTCCACTGTCCACACACGCAATCCACGTCCACTGTCCACACACACACTCCACGTCCACGCACTCCACGTCCACTGTCCACACACGCACTCCACGTCCACTGTCCACACACGCACTCCACGTCCACTGTCCACACACGCACTCCACGTCCACTGTCCACACATGCACTCCACGTCCACGCACTCCACGTCAACACACGCGCTCCACGTCCACTGTCCACACACGCGCTCCACGTCCACTGTCCACACATGCACTCCACGTCCAGACACTCCACGTCCACTGTCCACACACGCGCTCCACGTCCACTGTCCACACGCGCACTCCACGTCTACTGTCCACACACGCAATCCACGTCCACTGTCCACACACACACTCCACGTCCACTGTCAACACACGCACTCCACGTCCACTGTCCACACACGCGCTCCACGTCCACTGTCCACACACGCACTCCACGTCCACTGTCCACACACGCGCTCCACGTCCACTGTCCACACACGCACTCCACGTCCACGCACTCCACGTCCACACACGCACTCCACGTCTACTGTCCACACATGCACTCCACGTCCACGCACTCCACGTCCACTGTCCACACACGCAATCCACGTCCACTGTCCACACTAGCACTCCACGTCCACTGTCCACACACACACTCCACGTCCACTGTCCACTGTCCACACACGCACTCCACGTCCACGCACTCCACGTCCACACACGCGCTCCACGTCCACTGTCCACACACGCGCTCCACGTCCACTGTCCACACACTCGCTCCACGTCCACTGTCCACACACGCGCTCCACGTCCACTGTCCACACACGCGCTCCACGTCCACTGTCCACACATGCACTCCACGTCCACTGTCCACACACACACTCCACGTCCACTGTCCACTGTCCACACACGCGCTCCACGTCCACTGTCCACACACGCACTCCACGTCCACTGTCCACACACGCACTCCACGTCCACGCACTCCACGTCCACTGTCCACACACGCACTCCACGTCCACGCACTCCACGTCCACACACGCGCTCCACGTCCACTGTCCACACACGCGCTCCACGTCCAGTGTCCACACACTCGCTCCACGTCCACTGTCCACACACGCGCTCCACGTCCACTGTCCACACTCCACACACGCGATCCACGTCCACTGTCCACACACGCGCTCCACGTCCACTGTCCACACACGCGCTCCACGTCCACTGTCCACACACGCGCTCCACGTCCACTGTCCACACACGCGCTCCACGTCCACTGTCCACACACGCGCTCCACGTCCACTGTCCACACACGCACTCCACGTCCACACACGCACTCCATGTCCACTGTCCACACACACACTCCACGTCCACTGTCCACACACGCGCTCCACATCCACTGTCCACACACGCGCTCCACGTCCACTGTCCACACACGGGCTCCACGTCCACTGTCCACACACGCACTCCACGTCCACTGTCCACACACGCGCTCCACGTCCACTGTCCACACGCGCACTCCACGTCCACTGTCCACACACGCGCTCCACGTCCACGTCCACACACGCGCTCCACGTCCACTGTCCACACACGCACTCCACGTCCACTGTCCACACACGCGCTCCACGTCCACTGTCCACACGCGCACTCCACGTCCACGCACTCCACGTCCACACACGCACTCCACGTCCACTGTCCACACACGCACTCCACGTCCACTGTCCACACACGCAATCCACCTCCACTGTCCACACACACACTCCACGTCCACTGTCCACTGTCCACACACGCACTCCACATCCACTGTCCACACACGCACTCCACGTCCACCGTCCACACACGCAGTGCACGTCCACTGTCCACACACGCACTCCACGTCCACTGTCCACACACGCGCTCCACGTCCACTGTCCACACACGCGCTCCACGTCCACTGTCCACACACGCACTCCACGTCCACAGTCCACACACGCGCTCCACGTCCACTGTCCACACACGGGCTCCACGTCCACTGTCCACACATGCACTCCACGTCCACGCACTCCACGTCCACACACGCGCTCCACGTCCACTGTCCACACACGCACTCCACGTCCACTGTCCACACACGCGCTCCACGTCCACTGTCCACACACGGGCTCCACGTCCACTGTCCACACACGCACTCCACGTCCACGCACTCCACGTCCACTGTCCACACACGCACTCCACGTCCACTGTCCACACACGCACTCCACGTCCACGCACTCCACGTCCACTGTCCACACACGCACTCCACTTCCACTGAGCTGTTTGTTTTGCTATTTACAATCTGATGTTTTAGTGAAAAACGTCATTTTTTGTCAAATGTATTTTCTCACAAATGGAATCTGCCTCTATCAAGACCAAAGTGGAAATAAAGTGGGTTTACTTAATTAACTAAGTTGTTCATGTGTATTTAAACAGTAAATGTAAAATATTCACATTTGGACATAAAAAAATAAAAACACGGTAATGTCAGATAGCGCCCCCTACATTCTGTCCCACCAGCTCGTCTCCCCCTGCTGGAGAACTGCTGCAGGTGAAGGTCTGTCAGGATCTAAACTCGACTGATGCAGTGAACGACTTCTGAAACGAACATGTGAAAGACAAATCATGTGGTCATGGAAAAGATGTCAGTGTGTTTGAGAAGGTCAGAGTGAGATGAACAATGACACGCTGAAGATCTGTGTGAGGAACAATGACACGCTGAAGATCTGTGTGAGGAACAATGACACACTGAAGATCTGTGTGAGGAACAATGACACGCTGAAGATCTGTGTGAGGAACAATGACACGCTGAAGATCTGTGTGAGGAACAATGACACACTGAAGATCTGTGTGAGGAACAATGACACGCTGAAGATCTGTGTGAGGAACAATGACACGCTGAAGATCTGTGTGAGGAACAATGACACGCTGAAGTTCTGTGTGAGGAACAATGACACGCTGAAGATCTGTGTGAGGAACAATGACACGCTGAAGATCTGTGTGAGGAACAATGACACGCTGAAGATCTGTGTGAGGAACAATGACACGCTGAAGATCTGTGTGAGGAACAATGACACACTGAAGATCTGTGTGAGGAACAATGACACTGAAGATCTGTGTGAGGAACAATGACACTGAAGATCTGTGTGAGGAACAATGACACGCTGAAGATCTGTGTGAGGAACAATGACACACTGAAGATCTGTGTGAGGAACAATGACACGCTGAAGATCTGTGTGAGGAACAATGACACGCTGAAGATCTGTGTGAGGAACAATGACACACTGAAGATCTGTGTGAGGAACAATGACACGCTGAAGATCTGTGTGAGGAACAATGACACACTGAAGATCTGTGTGAGGAACAATGACACGCTGAAGATCTGTGTGAGGAACAATGACACGCTGAAGATCTGTGTGAGGAACAATGACACGCTGAAGATCTGTGTGAGGAACAATGACACGCTGAAGATCTGTGTGAGGAACAATGACACGCTGAAGATCTGTGTGAGGAACAATGACACGCTGAAGATCTGTGTGAGGAACAATGACACGCTGAAGATCTGTGTGAGGAACAATGACACGCTGAAGTTCTGTGTGAGGAACAATGACACGCTGAAGATCTGTGTGAGGAACAATGACACGCTGAAGATCTGTGTGAGGAACAATGACACGCTGAAGATCTGTGTGAGGAACAATGACACGCTGAAGATCTGTGTGAGGAACAATGACACGCTGAAGATCTGTGTGAGGAACAATGACACTGAAGATCTGTGTGAGGAACAATGACACTGAAGATCTGTGTGAGGAACAATGACACGCTGAAGATCTGTGTGAGGAACAATGACACACTGAAGATCTGTGTGAGGAACAATGACACGCTGAAGATCTGTGTGAGGAACAATGACACGCTGAAGATCTGTGTGAGGAACAATGACACACTGAAGATCTGTGTGAGGAACAATGACACGCTGAAGATCTGTGTGAAGAACAATGACACACTGAAGATCTGTGTGAGGAACAATGACACTGAATATCTGTGTGAGGAACAATGACACTGAAGATCTGTGTGAGGAACAATGACACGCTGAAGATCTGTGTGAAGAACAATGACACGCTGAAGATCTGTGTGACGAACAATGACACGCTGAAGATCTGTGAGGAACAATGACACTCTGAAGATCTGTGTGAGGAACAATGACACTGAAGATCTGTGTGAGGAACAATGACACACTGAAGATCTGTGTGAGGAACAATGACACTGAAGATCTGTGTGAGGAACAATGACACTGAAGATCTGTGTGAGGAACAATGACACACTGAAGATCTGTGTGAGGAACAATGACACACTGAAGATCTGTGTGAGAACAATGACACACTGAAGATCTGTGTGAGGAACAATGACACTGAAGATCTGTGTGAGGAACAATGACACGCTGAAGATCTGTGTGAGGAACAATGACACGCTGAAGATCTGTGTGAGGAACAATGACACACTGAAGATCTGTGTGAGGAACAATGACACGCTGAAGATCTGTGTGAGGAACAATGACACGCTGAAGATCTGTGTGAGGAACAATGACACGCTGAAGATCTGTGTGAGGAACAATGACACGCTGAAGATCTGTGTGAGGAACAATGACACACTGAAGATCTGTGTGAGGAACAATGACACGCTGAAGATCTGTGTGAGGAACAATGACACTGAAGATCTGTGTGAGGAACAATGACACGCTGAAGATCTGTGTGAGGAACAATGACACACTGAAGATCTGTGTGAGGAACAATGACACGCTGAAGATCTGTGTGAGGAACAATGACACGCTGAAGATCTGTGTGAGGAACAATGACACACTGAAGATCTGTGTGAGGAACAATGACACACTGAAGATCTGTGTGAGGAACAATGACACACTGAAGATCTGTGTGAGGAACAATGACACGCTGAAGATCTGTGTGAAGAACAATGACACACTGAAGATCTGTGTGAGGAACAATGACACTCTGAAGATCTGTGTGAGGAACAATGACACTGAAGATCTGTGTGAGGAACAATGACACACTGAAGATCTGTGTGAGGAACAATGACACTGAAGATCTGTGTGAGGAACAATGACACTGAAGATCTGTGTGAGGAACAATGACACTGAAGATCTGTGTGAGGAACAATGACACACTGAAGATCTGTGTGAGAACAATGACACACTGAAGATCTGTGTGAGGAACAATGACACTGAAGATCTGTGTGAGGAACAATGACACACTGAAGATCTGTGTGAGGAACAATGACACACTGAAGATCTGTGTGAGAACAATGACACACTGAAGATCTGTGTGAGGAACAATGACACTGAAGATCTGTGTGAGGAACAATGACACTGAAGATCTGTGTGAGGAACAATGACACGCTGAAGATCTGTGTGAGGAACAATGACACACTGAAGATCTGTGTGAGGAACAATGACACGCTGAAGATCTGTGTGAGGAACAATGACACGCTGAAGATCTGTGTGAGGAACAATGACACACTGAAGATCTGTGTGAGGAACAATGACACGCTGAAGATCTGTGTGAAGAACAATGACACACTGAAGATCTGTGTGAGGAACAATGACACTGAAGATCTGTGTGAGGAACAATGACACTGAAGATCTGTGTGAGGAACAATGACACGCTGAAGATCTGTGTGAAGAACAATGACACGCTGAAGATCTGTGTGAAGAACAATGACACGCTGAAGATCTGTGAGGAACAATGACACTCTGAAGATCTGTGTGAGGAACAATGACACTGAAGATCTGTGTGAGGAACAATGACACGCTGAAGATCTGTGTGAGGAACAATGACACACTGAAGATCTGTGTGAGGAACAATGACACGCTGAAGATCTGTGTGAGGAACAATGACACGCTGAAGATCTGTGTGAGGAACAATGACACACTGAAGATCTGTGTGAGGAACAATGACACGCTGAAGATCTGTGTGAAGAACAATGACACACTGAAGATCTGTGTGAGGAACAATGACACTGAAGATCTGTGTGAGGAACAATGACACTGAAGATCTGTGTGAGGAACAATGACACGCTGAAGATCTGTGTGAAGAACAATGACACGCTGAAGATCTGTGTGAAGAACAATGACACGCTGAAGATCTGTGAGGAACAATGACACTCTGAAGATCTGTGTGAGGAACAATGACACTGAAGATCTGTGTGAGGAACAATGACACACTGAAGATCTGTGTGAGGAACAATGACACTGAAGATCTGTGTGAGGAACAATGACACTGAAGATCTGTGTGAGGAACAATGACACACTGAAGATCTGTGTGAGGAACAATGACACACTGAAGATCTGTGTGAGAACAATGACACACTGAAGATCTGTGTGAGGAACAATGACACTGAAGATCTGTGTGAGGAACAATGACACGCTGAAGATCTGTGTGAGGAACAATGACACGCTGAAGATCTGTGTGAGGAACAATGACACTGAAGATCTGTGTGAGGAACAATGACACACTGAAGATCTGTGTGAGGAACAATGACACACTGAAGATCTGTGTGAGAACAATGACACACTGAAGATCTGTGTGAGGAACAATGACACTGAAGATCTGTGTGAGGAACAATGACACTGAAGATCTGTGTGAGGAACAATAACACGCTGAAGATCTGTGTGAGGAACAATGACACTGAAGATCTGTGTGAGGAACAATGACACTGAAGATCTGTGTGAGGAACAATAACACGCTGAAGATCTGTTCTTATTTATCTTCTGGACATTAAGTCTCACCGTCTCGTGCTTCAGTGACACTTTCCACTGGCTCCTCCCACACACTTCCTGTTTCCTGCGCTGCCTTCTGAAGCTCCTCGCGTGGGAAACAGGTTATTATTATATATTATTCCAGGAGGTGTTTTACTGCCAGATGGAACATCACAATTATGAGACCTGTGGGTGGAGCCATATGCCATGTCCCAGGCCCGAGGACTGTTTATGTGGCCCCGCCCGGAGCCGGGACTGCATGTTCTCACAGAAGCACGGAGACACACACGGCCACAAACATGTACTCTGAAGTACACTACATCCACTCTGAAGTACACTACATCTCCTCTGAAGTATACTACATCCACTCTGAAGTACACTACATCTCCTCTGAAGTACACTACATCCACTCTGAAGTACACTACATCCACTCTGAAGTACACTACATCCACTCTGAAGTACACTACATCCACTCTGAAGTAAACTACATCCACTCTGAAGTACACTACATCTCCTCTGAAGTACACTACATCCACTCTGAAGTACACTACATCCCCTCTGAAGTACACTACATCCACTCTGAAGTACACTACATCTCCTCTGAAGTACACTACATCCACTCTGAAGTACACTACATCTCCTCTGAAGTACACTACATCCACTCTGAAGTACACTACATCCACTCTGAAGTACACTACATCTCCTCTGAAGTACACTACATCCACTCTGAAGTACACTACATCCACTCTGAAGTAAACTACATCTCCTCTGAAGTACACTACATCCACTCTGAAGTAAACTACATCCACTCTGAAGTACACTACATCTCCTCTGAAGTACACTACATCCACTCTGAAGTACACTACATCCACTCTGAAGTAAACTACATCCACTCTGAAGTACACTACATCCACTCTGAAGTACACTACATCCACTCTGAAGTACACTACATCCACTCTGAAGTACACTACATCTCCTCTGAAGTATACTACATCCACTCTGAAGTACACTACATCTCCTCTGAAGTACACTACATCCACTCTGAAGTACACTACATCCACTCTGAAGTACACTACATCCACTCTGAAGTACACTACATCCACTCTGAAGTACATTACATCCACTCTGAAGTACATTACATCCACTCTGAAGTACACTACATCTCCTCTGAAGTACACTACATCCACTCTGAAGTACACTACATCCCCTCTGAAGTACACTACATCCACTCTGAAGTACACTACATCTCCTCTGAAGTACACTACATCCACTCTGAAGTACACTACATCTCCTCTGAAGTACACTACATCCACTCTGAAGTACACTACATCCACTCTGAAGTACACTACATCCACTCTGAAGTACACTACATCCACTCTGAAGTAAACTACATCCACTCTGAAGTACACTACATCTCCTCTGAAGTACACTACATCCACTCTGAAGTACACTACATCTCCTCTGAAGTACACTACATCCACTCTGAAGTACACTACATCCACTCTGAAGTACACTACATCTCCTCTGAAGTACACTACATCCACTCTGAAGTACACTACATCCACTCTGAAGTAAACTACATCTCCTCTGAAGTACACTACATCCACTCTGAAGTAAACTACATCCACTCTGAAGTACACTACATCTCCTCTGAAGTACACTACATCCACTCTGAAGTACACTACATCCACTCTGAAGTAAACTACATCCACTCTGAAGTACACTACATCCACTCTGAAGTACACTACATCCACTCTGAAGTACACTACATCCACTCTGAAGTACACTACATCTCCTCTGAAGTATACTACATCCACTCTGAAGTACACTACATCTCCTCTGAAGTACACTACATCCACTCTGAAGTACACTACATCCACTCTGAAGTACACTACATCCACTCTGAAGTACACTACATCCACTCTGAAGTACATTACATCCACTCTGAAGTACACTACATCTCCTCTGAAGTACACTACATCCACTCTGAAGTACACTACATCCCCTCTGAAGTACACTACATCCACTCTGAAGTACACTACATCTCCTCTGAAGTACACTACATCCACTCTGAAGAACACTACATCTCCTCTGAAGTACACTACATCCACTCTGAAGTACACTACATCCACTCTGAAGTACACTACATCCACTCTGAAGTACACTACATCCACTCTGAAGTAAACTACATCCACTCTGAAGTACACTACATCTCCTCTGAAGTACACTACATCCACTCTGAAGTACACTACATCCACTCTGAAGTAAACTACATCTCCTCTGAAGTACACTACATCCACTCTGAAGTAAACTACATCCACTCTGAAGTACACTACATCTCCTCTGAAGTACACTACATCCACTCTGAAGTACACTACATCCACTCTGAAGTAAACTACATCCACTCTGAAGTACACTACATCCACTCTGAAGTACACTACATCCACTCTGAAGTACACTACATCTCCTCTGAAGTACACTACATCCACTCTGAAGTACACTACATCTCCTCTGAAGTACACTACATCTCCTCTGAAGTACACTACATCCACTCTGAAGTACACTACATCCACTCTGAAGTACACTACATCTCCTCTGAAGTACACTACATCCACTCTGAAGTACACTACATCTCCTCTGAAGTATACTACATCCACTCTGAAGTACACTACATCTCCTCTGAAGTACACTACATCTCCTCTGAAGTACACTACATCCACTCTGAAGTACACTACATCTCCTCTGAAATACACTACATCCACTCTGAAGTACACTACATCTCCTCTGAAGTACACTACATCTCCTCTGAAGTACACTACATCCACTCTGAAATACACTACATCTCATCTGAAATACACTACATCCACTCTGAAGTACACTACATCTCCTCTGAAGTACACTACATCTCCTCTGAAGTACACTACATCTCCTCTGAAATATACTACATCCACTCTGAAGTACACTACATCTCCTCTGAAGTACACTACATCCACTCTGAAGTACACTACATCTCCTCTGAAGTACACTACATCCACTCTGAAGTACACTACATCTCCTCTGAAGTACACTACATCCACTCAGAGGACGCTTCACTTTCTGTTTCCTGGACTGAACTGAACACAATGTAAAGACATCTTAAAGACTATAAATGTCTAAGTCTGCGTGTCCATCCATAAGTCACAGTACTGCCCACCTCTCTGTGCACTCTGGGACCTGGGCGGAGACGGGTTGTTCCAGAATGTTCCAGAGGCTGTGGGGCACAGAGCAGGCAGCAGCAGGAAGGAAAAGGCAGGTTTGCATCGCTGGAGCTGGAACACTTACAATGACCCTTTGTCTGAAAGCGGCGACAGGTCAATGGGAAATCTCCTGAAAAACACTCACTACATGTTTCCCCAGTGAGTGACCGTGTGAGCGTCCTTTAAAGGCTCCATCCTCAGGTCCAGCTCCACATGTGTGATTATCACCACTGTAATAGTGAATGTAAAGTATCTACTTATGACAATGTTCAGACCAAGAATCCATCATAAATCCAGGACTGGACCAGGACTAGACCAGGACTGGACCAAGACTGGACCAGCCCTGGTCCAGTCTTGGTCCAGCCCTGGTCCAGCCCTGGTCCAGTCCTGGTCCAGTCCTGGTCCAGTCCTGGTCCAGCCCTGGTCCAGCCCTGGTCCAGTCCTGGTCCAGTCCTGGTCCAGTCCTGGTCCAGCCCTGGTCCAGCCCTGGTCCAGTCCTGGTCCAGCCCTGGTCCAGTGGCAGGGGTTGGAGCAGCGCATGAAGACATGAGAGTGTTGACAGGTGCAGAATGCTCCTGGCAGGTGCTGGCCTTGATCAGGACAACTGCTGAGGCTCTCACCGTTTCAGATGTGTGCTGACTTTGAGTGACAGGCCTGTGCCCGCCACATTTGCTCTTTCGTGAACCATGTCGCGGTTTTAAGCAGCTCGTCTTGACTTCTCCACCTGGTCCAACAAAGCCCTCATGAGCAGATGCAGTGGTTTGGAGTCTGGCCTCACAGCAGAAATGTCTTTGTGTGTAGTTAGCACGTGGACCACTGTGTATGACACTGTGACACTGTCTGTTCTTTTGGCATTTGGAGGAGTTGCGTTGCCTGGAGAACCAGACTACACCATCCACACAACGTGTCTGGTCACCACATCTTCTAACATTTTGAACAAAATTAGGCTTCTTTCGTTTGGTTTTTCAGTCCCTGTGCTATTTTTGGTCCTGCCTTTAGTCCTTGTGACTGGACCGTCCATATTTACACAAATGAAGTGGATAACGGGGGGAAATCGTGCCCCTAAAGTAATGTATAAAGTAGATTGTTTCAGCCGTGAACTGTTGACTCAGCAGTGTGATTCGCTGACCGATGCTTTCAGAGCTGCTTGAGATGATCCATCTTTTTTGAGGGTGTTTTGCAATTAAACGCTGAAGTGATCAGTGTGGCGAAGGTGTTTGGACTTTAAAAACACGAGGAGCA
>NW_027315724.1:2583158-2695658 GCF_026437365.1 Eucyclogobius newberryi
CACCATCTGGCCCACAGCGCCTCCATCTGGCCCACAGCTCCTCCATCTGGCCCACCATCTGGCCCACAGCGCCTCCATCTGGTCTACAGCGCCTCCATCTGGCCCACAGCGCCTCCATCTGGCCCATAGCGCCTCCATCTGGCCTACAGCGCCTCCATCTGGCCTACAGCGCCTCCATCTGGCCCACAGCGCCTTCATCTGGCCCACAGCGCCTCCATCTGGCCCACAGCGCCTCCATCTGGCCCACAGACTCCATATCACGCTGTAATTTGCGTGATTGATGCTTTGTTGTATTTATCGTGCATCAACTGATGCAAAGATGTCGTGAGAATCTTTATCTGGGCCGGCCGGACCCGCTTCTCTGGCAGGAAGGGACCTGCGCTAGCCATGTTAGCCATGTTAGCCTCGTTAGCCTCATTAGCTTGTGATGCAGGCTGTTTTCCAATGGGACCGTGGACCGTCAGCTCAGTTTTTCTTCTTTGGGATTATGTGGGTCAAACAATAATTTTAAAGCCACGTTTTGCAGCAGAGGTGAGAGGGCGTGTCATCATGACCTAGAACTCCGGCTCATGGACTTTCCCCGTGTCATGAAGGCCGTTCTTTATTCTTTTGGAAGACAAATAGATCTAAAGCCATTTTCTGACATGTTTCCTCCCCAGAGGTTGAAGTAACTTGATACTTTATTATTATACTTATATAAGTAGAGATGTCAAATTTAAGAGTTCAGTGTTGACATATTTAAATGTTAAGAATGTTGCACTTATTACACACATTTTGACTCTTCAAATAACTACAATGTAATGTTCATGATTATTGTCACAACACTAACGCCTTCCTCTTCTTCCTCTTCTTCCTCTTCTTCCTCCTCTTCCTCCTCTTCCTCTTCTTCCTCTTCTTCCTCCTCTTCCTCCTCTTCCTCTTCTTCCTCTTCTTCACAGTGGAGCCAAAGGTGTACGTGTCCGCGGGCCCCACGCCGCTGACGGACGGGGCCAGCGAGTCCCTGGTGGCCACGTGTATTGCGGAAAGGGGCCGTCCTGCAGCTGAAGTGTCCTGGGAGGCGGAGCTATACGGCCGCAGTGAGAGGCAGAGCCAGGAGGAGGCGGACGGAACCAGCTCTGAGCATGTGCGCTTCCTGTGGCAGCCCCAGAGCTCCGCCCAGGGCCGGGTGCTCACCTGTGTGGTCCGACACCCCGCCCTGCAGACTGACTTCCGCATCCCCTTCACGCTCAACGTGCACTGTGAGTACACTCTGTGAGTACACTCTGTGAGTACACTCTGTGACTACACTCTGTGTACACTGTGAGTACACTCTGAGTACACTCTGTGAGTACACTCTGTGACTGCACTCTGTGTACACTCTGTGAGTACACTCTGTGACTACACTCTGTGTACACTCTGTGTACACTGTGAGTACACTCTGTGAGTACACTCTGTGTACACTCTGTGAGTACACTCTGTGACTAAACTCTGTGTACACTCTGTGTACACTGTGAGTACACTCTGTGAGTACACTCTGTGTACACTCTGTGTACACTGTGAGTACACTCTGTGAGTACACTCTGTGTACACTCTGTGAGTACACTCTGTGTACACTCTGTGTACACTGTGAGTACACTCTGTGAGTACACTCTGTGAGTACACTCTGTGTACACTCTGTGAGTACACTCTGTGTACACTCTGTGTACACTGTGAGTACACTCTGTGAGTACACTCTGTGACTACACTCTGTGAGTACACTCTGTGACTACACTCTGTGTACACTCTGTGAGTACACTCTGTGAGTACACTCTGTGTACACTGTGAGTACACTCGGTGAGTACACTCTGTGTACACTCTGTGACTACACTCTGTGTACACTCTGTGAGTACACTCTGTGTACACTCTGTGTACACTGTGAGTACACTCTGTGAGTACACTCTGTGAGTACACTCTGTGAGTACACTCGGTGAGTACACTCTGTGTACACTCTGTGACTACACTCTGTGAGTACACTCTGTGTACACTCTGTGTGTTACTGTGAGTACACTCGGTGAGTACACTCTGTGAGTACACTCTGTGAGTACACTCGGTGTACACTGTGAGTACACTCTGTGATTACACTCTGTGAGTACACTCGGTGTACACTGTGAGTACACTCTGTGATTACACTCTGTGAGTACACTCTGTGAGTACACTCTGTGAGTACACTCGGTGTACACTGTGAGTACACTCTGTGAGTACACTCTGTGAGTACACTCTGTGAGTACACTCTGTGACTACACTCTGTGAGTACACTCTGTGACTACACTCTGTGAGTACACTCGGTGTACACTGTGAGTACACTCTGTGAGTACACTCTGTGAGTACACTCTGTGAGTACACTCTGTGACTACACTCTGTGAGTACACTCGGTGTACACTGTGAGTACACTCTGTGAGTACACTCTGTGAGTACACTCTGTGAGTACACTCTGCGAGTACACTTCAACACACGTGATCCAGGGTCAGGGGTCAGGGTGGCTGCTGGTCAGTTTGACCCTCATTAGAGCTGGAGTAGAGCTCCCTGGTTCCCTGGTCATTTAATCCACATTAGATTGTGGATTCTTGACCCTAGATTTGTGTTCACGGTGAAGAGGACGAGGTGCAGAGGCTGAAGATTCTGCTGCTGCTGGAGAACTGGATGAAGATGGATGCTGCATGTTATAATTATGAGTTCATTTGGGGAGATTCTGTCTGCTGCGTGTACAAGATCCACAACATTATCATTTCATTTGTCAAATAATAACTTCAGTGAAAATGAGATGAGCTTTGGCCCCTGTTTACAGTATTGTTGCTTAGTAACAGTTTCCACTAAGTATGTCACAGCTGCTGCCCGTGTCAACCAGGAAGTGAAATTATAAACTTCACCAACATTTGTAGCTTCAGCTCCGCCCTCACACCCTCAGGAGGAAGAGGAGGAGCACACTAATACATGTGTCATTGTTCCTCACAGATCTTCAGCGTGTCATTGTTCCTCACACAGATCTTCAGCGTGTCATTGTTCCTCACACAGATCTTCAGCGTGTCATTGTTCCTCACACAGATCTTCAGCGTGTCATTGTTCCTCACACAGAACTTCAGTGTGTCATTGTTCCTCACACAGATCTTCAGCGTGTCATTGTTCCTCACACAGATCTTCAGCGTGTCATTGTTCCTCACACAGATCTTCAGTGTCATTGTTCCTCACACAGATCTTCAGCGTGTCATTGTTCCTCACACAGATCTTCAGTGTCATTGTTCCTCACACAGATCTTCAGCGTGTCATTGTTCCTCACACAGATCTTCAGAGTGTCATTGTTCCTCACACAGATCTTCAGTGTCATTGTTCCTCACACAGATCTTCAGTGTCATTGTTCCTCACACAGATCTTCAGTGTGTCATTGTTCCTCACACAGATCTTCAGTGTGTCATTGTTCCCCACACAGATCTTCAGCGTGTCATTGTTCCTCACACAGATCTTCAGCGTGTCATTGTTCCTCACACAGATCTTCAGCGTGTCATTGTTCCTCACACAGATCTTCAGCGTGTCATTGTTCCTCACACAGATCTTCAGCGTGTCATTGTTCCTCACACAGATCTTCAGCGTGTCATTGTTCCTCACACAGATCTTCAGCGTGTCATTGTTCCTCACACAGATCTTCAGTGTGTCATTGTTCCTCACACAGATCTTCAGTGTGTCATTGTTCCTCACACAGATCTTCAGCGTGTCATTGTTCCTCACACAGATCTTCAGCGTGTCATTGTTCCTCACACAGATCTTCAGTGTGTCATTGTTCCTCACACAGATCTTCAGTGTGTCATTGTTCCTCACAGATCTTCAGCGTGTCATTGTTCCTCACACATATCTTCAGCGTGTCATTGTTCCTCACACAGATCTTCAGCGTGTCATTGTTCCTCACACAGATCTTCAGCGTGTCATTGTTCCTCACACAGATCTTCAGTGTGTCATTGTTCCTCACACAGATCTTCAGTGTGTCATTGTTCCTCACACAGATTTTCAGTGTCATTGTTCCTCACACAGATCTTCAGAGTGTCATTGTTCCTCACACAGATCTTCAGCGTGTGATTGTTCCTCACACAGATCTTCAGCGTGTCATTGTTCCTCACACAGATCTTCAGCGTGTCATTGTTCCTCACACAGATCTTCAGCGTGTCATTGTTCCTCACACAGATCTTCAGCGTGTCATTGTTCCTCACACAGATCTTCAGTGTCATTGTTCCTCACACAGATCTTCAGTGTGTCATTGTTCCTCACACAGATCTTCAGTGTGTCATTGTTCCTCACACAGATCTTCAGCGTGTCATTGTTCCTCACACAGATCTTCAGTGTGTCATTGTTCCTCACAGATCTTCAGCGTGTCATTGTTCCTCACACATATCTTCAGCGTGTCATTGTTCCTCACACAGATCTTCAGCGTGTCATTGTTCCTCACACAGATCTTCAGCGTGTCATTGTTCCTCACACAGATCTTCAGTGTGTCATTGTTCCTCACACAGATCTTCAGCGTGTCATTGTTCCTCACACAGATTTTCAGTGTCATTGTTCCTCACACAGATCTTCAGAATGTCATTGTTCCTCACACAGATCTTCAGCGTGTGATTGTTCCTCACACAGATCTTCAGCGTGTCATTGTTCCTCACACAGATCTTCAGCGTGTCATTGTTCCTCACACAGATCTTCAGTATGTCATTGTTCCTCACACAGATCTTCAGTGTGTCATTATTCCTCACACAGATCTTCAGCGTGTCATTGTTCCTCACACAGATCTTCAGTGTCATTGTTCCTCACACAGATCTTCAGCGTGTCATTGTTCCTCACACAGATCTTCAGTGTGTCATTGTTCCTCACAGATCTTCAGCGTGTCATTGTTCCTCACACAGATCTTCAGTGTGTCATTGTTCCTCACACAGATCTTCAGCGTGTCATTGTTCCTCACACAGATCTTCAGTGTCATTGTTCCTCACAGATCTTCAGCGTGTCATTGTTCCTCACAGATCTTCAGTTTGTCATTGTTCCTCACACAGATCTTCAGCGTGTCATTGTTCCTCACACAGATCTTCAGTGTCATTGTTCCTCACACAGATCTTCAGTGGGTCATTGTTCCTCACACAGATCTTCAGCGTGTCATTGTTCCTCACAGATCTTCAGCGTGTCATTGTTCCTCACACAGATCTTCAGTTTGTCATTGTTCCTCACACAGATCTTCAGTGTCATTGTTCCTCACACAGATCTTCAGTGTGTCATTGTTCCTCACACAGATCTTCAGTGTGTCATTGTTCCTCACACAGATCTTCAGCGTGTCATTGTTCCTCACACAGATCTTCAGTGTGTCATTGTTCCTCACAGATCTTCAGCGTGTCATTGTTCCTCACACATATCTTCAGCGTGTCATTGTTCCTCACACAGATCTTCAGCGTGTCATTGTTCCTCACACAGATCTTCAGCGTGTCATTGTTCCTCACACAGATCTTCAGTGTGTCATTGTTCCTCACACAGATCTTCAGCGTGTCATTGTTCCTCACACAGATTTTCAGTGTCATTGTTCCTCACACAGATCTTCAGAATGTCATTGTTCCTCACACAGATCTTCAGCGTGTGATTGTTCCTCACACAGATCTTCAGCGTGTCATTGTTCCTCACACAGATCTTCAGCGTGTCATTGTTCCTCACACAGATCTTCAGTATGTCATTGTTCCTCACACAGATCTTCAGTGTGTCATTATTCCTCACACAGATCTTCAGCGTGTCATTGTTCCTCACACAGATCTTCAGTGTGTCATTGTTCCTCACAGATCTTCAGCGTGTCATTGTTCCTCACACAGATCTTCAGTGTGTCATTGTTCCTCACACAGATCTTCAGCGTGTCATTGTTCCTCACACAGATCTTCAGTGTCATTGTTCCTCACAGATCTTCAGCGTGTCATTGTTCCTCACAGATCTTCAGTTTGTCATTGTTCCTCACACAGATCTTCAGCGTGTCATTGTTCCTCACACAGATCTTCAGTGTCATTGTTCCTCACACAGATCTTCAGTGGGTCATTGTTCCTCACACAGATCTTCAGCGTGTCATTGTTCCTCACAGATCTTCAGCGTGTCATTGTTCCTCACACAGATCTTCAGTTTGTCATTGTTCCTCACACAGATCTTCAGCGTGTCATTGTTCCTCACATAATCTTCAGTGTCATTGTTCCTCACACAGATCTTCAGCGTGTCATTGTTCCTCACAGATCTTCAGCGTGTCATTGTTCCTCACACAGTCCTTGTTCTCACAGATGTTTCTGTTTCACAGTCGCTCCGCTTGTCTCAATCGAGGGCGTGGCTCAGAACTGGTACGTGGGTCAGGAGCACGTGACGTTTGATTGTGGAGCCAAAGCCAACCCTCCTGCTCGCTCCTACAGCTGGATCAGGTCAGAGTCGCAACACGCAATGTACACACAACACGCAATGTACACGCAACACGCAATGTACACGCAACACGCAATATACACGCAACACGCAATGTACACGCAATGTACACGCAACATGCAATGTACACGTAATGTACACGCAACACGCAATGTACACGTAATGTACACGCAACACGCAATGTACACGCAACACGCAATGTACACGCAACACGCAATGTACACGCAACACACAATGTACACCCAATGTACACGCAACATGCAATGTACACGCAATATACACGCAACACGCAATGTACACGTAATGTACACGCAACACGCAATGTACACGTAATGTACACGCAACACGCAATGTACACACAATGTACACGCAACACGCAATGTACACGCAATGTACACGCAACATGCAATGTACACGTAATGTACACGCAACACGCAATGTACACGTAATGTACACGCAACACGCAATGTACACACAATGTACACGCAACACGCAATGTACACGCAACACGCAATGTACACGCAACACACAATGTACACCCAATGTACACGCAACATGCAATGTACACGCAATATACACGCAACACGCAATGTACACGTAATGTACACGCAACACGCAATGTACACGTAATGTACACGCAACACGCAATATACACGTAATGTACACGCAACACGCAATGTACACACAATGTACACGCAACACGCAATGTACACGCAACACGCAATGTACACGCAATGTACTCGCACCACGCAATGTACACACAATGTACACGCAACACGCAATGTACACGCAACACGCAATTTACACGCAATGTACATGCAACACGCAATGTACACGCAACATGCAATGTACATGCAACACGCAATGTACACGCAACACGCAATGTACACACAATGTACATGCAACACGCAATGTACACGCAACACGCAAAGTATACGCAATGTACACGCAACACGCAATGTACACACAATGTACACGCAACACGCAATGTACACGCAACACGCAATGTACACGCAACACACAATGTACACCCAATGTACACGCAACATGCAATGTACACGCAATATACACGCAACATGCAATGTACACGTAATGTACACGCAACACGCAATGTACACGTAATGTACACGCAACACGCAATGTACACACAATGTACACGCAACACGCAATGTACACGCAACACGCAATGTACACGCAACACACAATGTACACCCAATGTACACGCAACATGCAATGTACACGCAATATACACGCAACACGCAATGTACACGTAATGTACACGCAACACGCAATGTACACACAATGTACACGCAACACGCAATGTACACGCAACACGCAATGTACACGTAATGTACACGCAACACGCAATGTACACACAATGTACACGCAACACGCAATGTACACGCAACACGCAATGTACACGCAATGTACTCGCACCACGCAATGTACACACAATGTACACGCAACACGCAATGTACACGCAACACGCAATTTACACGCAATGTACATGCAACACGCAATGTACACGCAACATGCAATGTACACGCAACATGCAATGTACATGCAACACGCAATGTACACGCAACACGCAATGTACACACAATGTACATGCAACACGCAATGTACACGCAACACGCAAAGTATACGCAATGTACACGCAACACCTAATGTACACGCAACACGCAATGTACACGTAATGTACACGCAACACGCAATGTACACACAATGTACACGCAACACGCAATGTACACGCAACACGCAATGTACACGCAACACACAATGTACACCCAATGTACACGCAACATGCAATGTACACGCAATATACACGCAACACGCAATGTACACGTAATGTACACGCAACACGCAATGTACACGTAATGTACACGCAACACGCAATGTACACGTAATGTACACGCAACACGCAATGTACACACAATGTACACGCAACACGCAATGTACACGCAACACGCAATGTACACGCAATGTACTCGCACCACGCAATGTACACACAATGTACACGCAACACGCAATGTACACGCAACACGCAATTTACACGCAATGTACATGCAACACGCAATGTACACGCAACATGCAATGTACACGCAACATGCAATGTACATGCAACACGCAATGTACACGCAACACGCAATGTACACACAATGTACATGCAACACGCAATGTACACGCAACACGCAAAGTATACGCAATGTACACGCAACACGCAATGTACACGCAACACGCAATGTACACGCAACATGCAATGTACATGCAACACGCAATGTACACGCAACACGCAATGTACACGCACCACGCAATGTACACGCAACACGCAATGTACACGCAACATGCAATGTACACACAATGTACACGCAACACGCAATGTACACGCAACATGAAATGTACACACAATGTACATGCAATACGCAATGTACACGCAACACGCAATGTACACGCAACACCTAATGTACACGCAACACCTAATGTACACGCAACACCTAATGTACACGCAACACCTAATGTACACGCAACACGCAATGTACACGCAATGTACACGCAATGTACACGCAATGTACATGCAACACGCAATGTACACGCAACACGCAATGTACACGCAACACGCAATGTACATGCAACACACAATGACTGAGAGAAAAGATCCAACATTCAAGCACCTGAGGCTAAACCCTTATTTACTGTTAGCGCCTTTTTACAGATGTAACAAATGATTTTATTTCAATAAATATGGAGGAGTTAGACAGACGCTAACACGGTTCCTGAAGAGACACATGTCCCCGGTGTGGACAGAAGAGAGGACATAGGTGAGGAAGGTGTTCTTCTGGATCCTGGATGCCTCATGTGATGATGGCAGAATACTACCTTTATATTGTTTCGAAGAGTTGTTACGTTACTTTAAATATGTGTCTTTCTCTTTGCTTATTTTAGTTTGTGTTGTCAAAACTAGAATTGGTTGTCACGGTGATGATAATGTTGAAGATAGTTTTGACACACACACTGCACATGCTTCATACTTAGTCTGGAGCTCTGTTTTCTACATAAACTCTGAGTCTAGTGGATATATTTATACCATTTCCCACAAACCCCACATTTAGCAAAGAGCGAGGAGGAGCTCAGAGTGAGTTCTGTGAGAGTGAGCAGGGAGCAGGGGCCCTTCATTAGGAACGGCCCTCCTGAGCGGCCTCCTGCTGGTGCCAGAGTCAGGACTGAACATTGACCGGCCTCCTGCTGGTGCCAGAGTCAGTACAAGTGACTGAAATGATTTTCTTTGCACTCTTCTCTTTCATGTCTTAAACTGTTTTGTGATTTCGGTCATGTCTGTGTGATTTTATTGCAATGTTGAGTGTGTTGGTGTCATTTCTAGTCTGAGCGTGTTCACTGTGCACCTCCATGACAAGTGTGTTCACTCAGTTCATGGAGTTGTAGATTCAGTCAGAAGAAAGGGCCTCAGGAAACCTCTAAGTTATGGCTCCTGGACGCTGCAGCCACCGGGAGGCGCGGCCCATAAATACAGAAGCCCACATGGGTCATACATCACATCAGCACCAGGCCCATTGTTCTCCCAGAGCTCACCAAACATCATGACAAAACTGTACGACTGTGACCAGCTGTGAATGAGCCACACATCATGTGCATTTGGTGACACGGTCTGAGGTGTGACATTTAGCTCAGAACATCTCACGTTCTCGTTCTGTCTCAGGCTGGACGAGCAGATGCCGGACGGAGTGCGAGTCATCAACAACACCTTCGTCTTCACTCGAGCGCTGGAGAGAAACGACTCCGGCGTGTACCGCTGTGAGGTCATGAACGACATCGGCCTGCGCAGCAAAGACGTCAATCTATGGGTACAAGGTATGGCAAAGTGCTGAGGGTTCAGTTCCCACAGCGACGTGGAGCTCCTCCTCATCAATCCAAAACACAGTCACATCCTCCTGCTTGGTATTCCTGACCATAAACTCT
The DNA here is from genome assembly GCF_026437365.1 of Eucyclogobius newberryi. Lineage (NCBI taxonomy): Eukaryota > Metazoa > Chordata > Actinopteri > Gobiiformes > Gobiidae > Eucyclogobius > Eucyclogobius newberryi. The sequence continues at coordinate 2,593,557 of NW_027315724.1, forward strand.
GTCCCAGCGCCATTGATGGGTCAAATTCAGCTAAAATTTACCTTCAGGGACGATACATTCCACAATCAAAAACCCCTAAACACACATGTACATCCAGGAGAAAGCGCTGTGCCACTCTGGGATTGTAATAAAGAGGCAATGAGAAACTTTTACTTTTTCACCGTCCATACATTGGTACAAATTACCTTCTTTGTGTTGTACTAAAATAGTGCGTTTAGTGTTTGTTGAAATTTGACACCTCACGTCACGTCACAAACTTTGAGACACAAATTCAGATTCAAATTCTTTTGTCCAAAAGCTCAGATTCACAGAGACGTCCGGTCGTGACGTTGGACTAGAGACATTTTCACATAATCAGAAGGAAACGAGGAGCACGAGATGTAAAGGAAACACAAGACGTGATGCTGCAGGAGCGAAAGAATCAAACTGTGAGGATTCTCCCATCGGACATGACTTTAGATGAGATCATATTTGTCCCATAATAGGGACATTCAAGTGTTGCAACACAGAGGAGGTAAACAACAACAGCAGATCGTTAAAAACACTCTCATACTCTTAATACAAATAATAATAATAACGCTTTTATTTACAGATGTTATAATGGACAGAGAATATTGCACCAGGATGATTGACATCATGTCACAGTATTGCACATGGGTATGACAGTATTGCACATGGGTATGACAGTATTGCACATGGGTATGACAGTATTGCACATGGGTATGACAGTATTGCACATGGTTATGTCAGTATTGCACATGGGTATGTCAGTATTGCACATGAGTATCACAGTATTGCACATGGGTATGACAGTATTGCACATGAGTATGACAGTATTGCACATGGGTATGTCAGTATTGCACATGGTTATGTCAGTATTGCACATGTGTGTGTCAGTATTGCACATGGTTATGTCAGTATTGCACATGGGTATGGCAGTATTGCACATGGGTATGTCAGTATTGCACATGAGTATGACAGTATTGCACATGGGTATGTCAGTATTGCTCATTGTTATGTCAGTATTGCACATGGGTATGGCAGTATTGCACATGGGTATGTCAGTATTGCACATGAATATGACAGTATTGCTCAAGGGTATGTCAGTATTGCACATGAGTATGACAGTATTGCACATGGGTATGTCAGTATTGCACATGGTTATGTCAGTATTGCACATGGGTATGGCAGTATTGCACATGGTTATGTCAGTATTGCACATGGGTATGGCAGTATTGCACATGGGTATGTCAGTATTGCACATGAGTATGACAGTATTGCACATGGGTATGACAGTATTGCTCATGGGTATGTCAGTATTGCACATGAGTATGACAGTATTGCACATGGGTATGGCAGTATTGCACATGGGTATGGCAGTATTGCACATGGGTATGTCAGTATTGCACATGAGTATGACAGTATTGCACATGGGTATGTCAGTATTGCACATGGGTATGACAGTATTGCACATGGGTATGTCAGTATTGCACATGGGTATGACAGTATTGCACATGGGTATGTCAGTATTGGGTATGTCAGTGGATCAGTCACCGAAGCTGCTCTCCAGAGTGGACAGAGTGTCCTGCAGGGGACAGAGTGTCCTGCAGGGGGCGACACTCATGGTCCAGCATAGACGTCATGGCGTCATTGAGAGCTGAGATGAAAGGAGAAAGACTAAAGCTGCATTCAGAGCGCGGCGTCCAATTCACGGCTGACGCAGGAGTTTGACGCCTGTACATTTAAAGCAGACGCCCCTCAGCTCATCCATACTGTCTAAAGTGGGACATAGGCCGGTCCAGTCGTCCCAGGCCTGTCTTCAGGACTGTCATGTCTCTTTCATCTTATAATGTGCCGCTTTACGCCGTTTTCTCAGCTCTCACCAGCCGTTCAAGCGTTATGTCTTCTCCTCCGTGTGCACCGTGGAGAAAGCATGTCAGTGCAGCAGCCACCTCCAGAGGCCCCCCTTCTGAGGCTGATGTGTTAGCCATCCTAGCATTGGCTATCTTTTATACAGAAGTTACAATCTGTCAGCTTAGATTGTTAAAATGCCATGGTATTCTTTTCTTTTGATATTTTTTTTGAATTAGTCGTCTCTCTCAATGTCTTGTTTGGTAAATGGAGATTTTTAAGGCAAAGTCAACAGACTTTGCATTTCAATAACATGCATCTTTAGAAAAATGCTTCACGTTTATAGTCCATAGACGAGACAAGAGGCAGAATTGTGATGGGCACTTTTATTTTGTTTTTGAAACATACTTTAAGTGACTAAGTGCACAACAGAAAGTGCAATAAAGCGCTTTGGAGCAGTACAACCAGGAGCCTCATATGTAACTCTATAAGGTGCAACAATCACATTAGCATTTTAAAACAATCATCCAATAGAATACCACAACCAAAATAGACCATGTCAAACCTAAGAGCAAAAGATAACTTTTAATTGTCAAACTAACTCATCGTCTAATGAAGTCTCAGTGAATCGTGTGAGTGCAGCTGATGTGAACAGAAGCTCATGTTCTGTGGATCTGCTGGACATTTGACTCAATATCAGCCCAAAGATGTCGAATAACAGACAAAATGGAACTGATTAGACAGCTGTGTCTGCTCCGGATAGATGTATGCTAATGTGATGCTAATGTGATGCTAATGTGATGCTAATGTGATGCTAATGTGCTGCTAGTGGAGCGTCTCACATGAGTCTGCAGTGCTTCCTGTGGGCGTGTCCACACACCTCCACATCTCAGACCAGAGCACAGCTGACTATTGTTAAAGCGCCCTCTGATGAGAAGGTGACCGGTCCCAGACTTCCATCTCTGCAGGACCTGTACGTCTCCAGGACTCTGGGACGAACAGGTCGGATCACTGACCCTTCTCACTCTGGACACGAACCAATTGAGCCACTCCCCTTATGCAGGAGGCCACTCCCCTCAGGCAAGAGGCCACTCCCCTCAGGCAGGAGGCCACGGTCCATCTGGACCAGAACCTCCCTCCACAAGAACATTTTCTTTCCCTCTGCTGTTGGACTCATGAGCACAAAGGAATAATAGAGGATTTTTAGAGAGGACTGTTGGTCCCTTTTAGAAAAACACTCCCCCCCTCCTGTTCTTTCCAAGAGGCCGCCTCCCATCAAACCTGGTGCAGAAGCAGCAGCCCCGCCTCTACAGCCCCCCGTCTCTACAGCCCCCCGCCTCTACAGCCCCGCCTCTACAGCCCCGCCTCTACAGCCCCGCCTCTACAGCCCCCCGTCTCTACAGCCCCCCGTCTCTACAGCCCCCCGCCTCTACAGCCCCGCCTCTACAGCCCCGCCTCTACAGCCCCGCCTCTATAGCCACTCCTCTACAGCCCCGCCTCTACAGCCCCGCCTCTACAGCCCCGCCTCTACAGCCCCGCCTCTATAGCCACTCCTCTACAGCCCCGCCTCTATAGCCCCGCCTCTACAGCCCCGCCTCTATAGCCCCGCCTCTATAGCCCCGCCTCTACAGCCCCGCCTCTACAGCCCCGCCTCTACAGCCCCGCCTCTACAGCCCCGCCTCTACACGTGTGTTTGTTTATTAGCGTGACAGATCTCATCATCTCTCGTCTCTTCTGAGCTGGAACAGTCTTTCTCTGTGTCATGTTTGTAACTGAAGGAAGTCACTAAACACACAGCGACATATCAACCGCACATGTGCAGCCAGGGAAACCTGCTGCTATGGGAACCAGGCTGCAGGTGTGCAGCAGCACGCAGGGAATGATTGACATGTGGGAGAACTACTCAGCTGACCACGCCTCCAGGAAATGAGACTCAGATTTGGCTCCAAAAATCCTCTTTTATTCCTTTAACTTTGGCCACTGTAACAATTATATAAACCAATAACAATTCATCACACTGGTCATTTTAGGGTTAACCCCTAACCCCTAACCCTTCCTATAAGTTATCTGTCCTTTTCCTCTGGATCTACTGCGTTGCAACAACAACATTTCCCCATGTGTGGACATTAAAGGATTATCTTATCTTATCTTATCTTATTTTTTGTACTTACTATATATTCAGACTAGAAGTCTTATTTCATTTTATTTGTGAACTCTAAATGTTATACACGTCCTTTTTGATACATTTTGCTACAGTCATGATTCATTGTTGTGTGTTGCACTATGACTTCTGTTCTGACCGTGGCAGTGAAGCCGCTCCACATGATTTTCATCTGTTTTACACAAATATTCTCGATCTAGAAGAATATTTCAACCTTTATCATGTTTAAATGTCTCAATGTTTTTCATTTATTGATATCGAGCTCGTTCATTGGTGGTAAATCAATGAAACACCATTTGTAGCATTTATTGGCGTCAGGCTCAAGTGTCAGTGGAGACGCCAGGGCTGCACCTGACACTCTTTCTCTCTCCCTCTCTCTCTCTCTCGCCCTCACACTCGTCTTTAAAATGAACTCCATGTTGATGTTTTTGCTCATATAGAACATAAGCACTTCCTCGTCCTGTACATTTCATAAATGCTTTTACTTCACTTCTTTAAAGATTGTTAATGGGCTGTAAGTGGAGTTACAATCCTATTTGTTGTTGAAATCAATAAGATTGAAGTTTATGCCAGTCATATTCTCTTGATTCAACACATAAACATCTAAAAAGTACTAATGTAGATGATGTGGATGATGTGGACGGTGTGGACGGCGTGGACAGTGTGGATGATGTGGACGGCGTGGATGATGTGGACGGTGTGGATGATGTGGACGGTGTGGACGGCGTTGATGATGTGGACGGCGTGGATGATGTGGACGGCGTGGATGATGTGGACAGCGTGGATGATGTGGACGGCGTGGATGATGTGGACGGCGTGGATGATTTGGACTGTGTGGATGATGTGGACGGCGTGGACAGTGTGGATGATGTGGACGGTGTGGATGATGTGGACGGTGTGGACGGCGTGGACAGTGTGGATGATGTGGACGACGTGGATGATGTGGACGGTGTGGATGATGTGGACGGTGTGGACGGCGTGGACGATGTGGACGGCGTGGATGATGTGGACGGCGTGGATGATGTGGACGGCGTGGATGATGTGGACGGCGTGGATGATTTGGACGGCGTGGATGATGTGGACGGCGTGGACAGTGTGGTTGATGTGGACGGCGTGGACAGTGTGGATGATGTGGACGGCGTGGATGATGTGGACTGTGTGGATGATGTGGACGGCGTGGATGATGTGGACGGCGTGGATGATGTGGACGGCGTGGATGATGTGGACGGCGTGGATGATGTGGACGGCGTGGATGATGTGGACGGCGTGGATGATGTGGATGATGTGGATTGTGTGGATGATGTGGACGGCGTGGATGATGTGGACGGCGTGGATGATGTGGACGGCGTGGATGATGTGGACGGCGTGGATGATGTGGACGGCGTGGATGATGTGGACGGCGTGGATGATGTGGACGGCGTGGATGATGTGGACGGCGTGGATGATGTGGACGGCGTGGATGATGTGGACGGCGTGGATGATGTGGACGGCGTGGACAGTGTGGATGATGTGGACGGCGTGGATGATGTGGACGGGGTGGATGATGTGGACGGCGTGGACAGTGTGGATGATGTGGACGGCGTGGATGATGTGGACGGGGTGGATGATGTGGACTGTGTGGACGGTGTGGACAGTGTGGTTGATGTGGACGGCGTGGACAGTGTGGATGATGTGGACGGCGTGGATGATGTGGACGGCGTGGACAGTGTGGATGATGTGGACTGTGTGGACGGTGTGGACAGTGTGGATGATGTGGACGGCGTGGATGATGTGGACTGTGTGGATGATGTGGACGGTGTGGATGATGTGGACGGTGTGGATGATGTGGACGGCGTGGATGATTTGGACGGCGTGGATGATGTGGACGGCGTGGACAGTGTGGTTGATGTGGACGGCGTGGACAGTGTGGATGATGTGGACGGCGTGGATGATGTGGACTGTGTGGATGATGTGGACGGCGTGGATGATGTGGACGGTGTGGATGATGTGGACGGTGTGGATGATGTGGACGGCGTGGATGATTTGGACGGCGTGGATGATGTGGACGGCGTGGACAGTGTGGTTGATGTGGACGGCGTGGACAGTGTGGATGATGTGGACGGCGTGGATGATGTGGACTGTGTGGATGATGTGGACGGCGTGGATGATGTGGACGGCGTGGATGATGTGGACGGCGTGGATGATGTGGACGGCGTGGATGATGTGGACGGCGTGGATGATGTGGATGATGTGGACTGTGTGGATGATGTGGACGGCGTGGATGATGTGGACGGCGTGGATGATGTGGACGGCGTGGATGATGTGGACGGCGTGGATGATGTGGACGGCGTGGATGATGTGGACGGCGTGGATGATGTGGACGGCGTGGATGATGTGGACGGCGTGGATGATGTGGACGGCGTGGATGATGTGGACGGCGTGGATGATGTGGACGGCGTGGATGATGTGGACGGCGTGGATGATGTGGACGGCGTGGATGATGTGGATGATGTGGACGGCGTGGATGATGTGGACGGCGTGGACAGTGTGGATGATGTGGACGGCGTGGATGATGTGGACGGGGTGGATGATGTGGACGGCGTGGACAGTGTGGATGATGTGGACGGCGTGGATGATGTGGACGGGGTGGATGATGTGGACTGTGTGGACGGTGTGGACAGTGTGGTTGATGTGGACGGCGTGGACAGTGTGGATGATGTGGACGGCGTGGATGATGTGGACGGCGTGGATGATGTGGACGGCGTGGACAGTGTGGATGATGTGGACTGTGTGGACGGTGTGGACAGTGTGGTTGATGTGGACGGCGTGGATGATGTGGACGGCGTGGATGATGTGGACGGTGTGGATGATGTGGACGGCGTGGATGATGTGGACTGTGTGGACGGCGTGGATGATGTGGACGGCGTGGATGATGTGGACTGTGTGGATGATGTGGACGGCGTGGATGATGTGGACTGTGTGGATGATGTGGACGGTGTGGATGATGTGGACGGTGTGGATGATGTGGACGGCGTGGATGATGTGGACTGTGTGGATGATGTGGACAGTGTGGATGATGTGGATGATATGGACTGTGTGGACGGCGTGGATGATGTGGACGGCGTGGACAGTGTGGATGATGTGGACGGCGTGGATGATGTGGACGCGTGGATGATGTGGACGGCGTGGATGATGTGGACCGCGTGGACGGTGTGGACGGCGTGGACGGCGTGTAGTTGTCCCTCTCATTAATCTCCAGTGTTTTGTGTCCTCAGATCCTCCTCCCACCACCGCCGGCCCCACCAGCCCCACCCACTTGACGTCCAGAGCGGGAACGGCGGCCAACCAGCACCGGGCACCCTTCTCCTCCCCCACCCTGGGCTCCTTACCCGACAGCACCCTGGGCACCATTGTGGGCGGGGCTGTGGGAGGAGTCCTGCTTCTCATTCTCCTCCTCATTATGGGCGTGGCCTGCTACATGCGCCAGCGCCGCACCTTTCGAGGCGACTACTACACCAAGCAGTACTTAGGGCCCTCGGACATGCAGAAGGAGGCGCAGCTCGACGTCCTCCAGCCGCACGAGCTCCAGGACGTCTACGAGGACAAAACCAGCAAAGGCAGCCAGGACCTGAAACCCAAACTCAGCGGAGACATTATTTATCCCGAGCGAGACGAGTGGGTGGACAGAGACATGCAGAGGAGTCTTCAAGATCCCGATTACTTTCCAAACCATTACAACAACCAGAACATCCATCCGTGTGGGCCCCCGCTCCACAGCAACATGAACAACGGCTCCCCCTACGTGCCAGAGGACAGCGACTACGTGTCCCACATGGACGGCTCGGTCATCTCGCGCAGGGAGTGGTACGTTTAGAGTGAGAGACCCGCACGGCGTCCATGGTAACGAGCGGACCTTCAGTGTGGAGCGTGCAGTGCCTGTGTGCCACATGTGCCACACCGGGCGTGTCCAGGGCCCAGAGCCTCCTCAGTGTGTGTCCCCCTGGTGGATGTGACGGGGACTGCAGGACACTGTCTGCGCTCGGGACAGGTTCTGGTTTAGGCTCAGTTTAGTCCTTACGTCTGGTCAGGTTTACATCCTAAATCACTTTCCTGGTGGAGGCTTCACCACTGTGTTTCCATGGCGATGTTACTGCAGACCCTCCAGCAGAAAAGTGACCCATTCTCGCTTGTCCTTTTGTCCCACCCTGGACTCCTCTCTTCAGCGCTGCTGCGTGTCCCATGAACATGAACGTGAGCTCGGTGCTTCTCCTCCTTCCTCTCCTTCTCCTTCATTCTCCTCCTTCCTCTCCTTCCTCTCCTTCTCCTCAGTCTCCTCCTTCTTCTCCCTCTTCTCCTTCTTCTCCTCCTCCTCCTCCTCCTCCTCCTTCATAGCACCGCCTCCTTCATAGGCTCCGCTCTCACCTCCAGATGTGAGGAGCAGATGTCTTGTGGCTCCATAAACCTCACAACTCCAAAGTCAACAATCGTTCACTGTAAAAGAAAATGTGTCTTCAATTCAGAATATTTTCCACCAGATTTCGACTGATCTCAGATCAGAATAACTGACTCATAATGTCAGGTTTTATGGATATGGAAGTGAAACCTCTCGTGTGCAGCGAGGTATCAGCACTAAAACATATCAGTGGCACATAATAATGATGATAACATTCTTATGTTGACGGGGCTAGTTTCTTTCATCATCATCAGCACAATGACGCTCGACTCATCCTGAAGTCACTTTGAAGCCTCTGATCAAGGACCTAAAGGACCTAAACTGTCCTGCTCTACCATAGTCTGGCCCTCAGGGATGGGTTTTTCCCCTATTGTTCTCTGCCCTCACACAGGCTTGTTTCTGTTTTGACCAAGGTTTGAGGAGGCTGTTGTAAACAGAAGGCATGTTGTCTTCAGACGAGTGGGTGTGGCTTCATGGTGAAGTGGACCGCTGATTGAAACTCCTTAGCGGCCCTTAGCGCAGAGTAAAGGCTCCTTAGACCAGGAAGACTTTCCAAACATCTTTGACACGTGTTAAATCTGGAGAGGCTTTTGCTGAAAATGAAATGCTTGAAGCTGATTGGTTGCAGCATCACCACAGCAACACAAGAAATGGACTTCTTTCCCTCCACGAATGCTGAAATAGGCTGAAGTTTGTCCATCAGGTGGACGCTTCACCTTTTGCTCCGCCCCAGACCACAATGCTGCACTGTGATTGGTCTATTCACGCACCACTGGGTCAGGAGCTTAATGGATTCTCAACAGTTTGTGACCTCACGCTGCCCAGTTCTACAGAAATATTGCTGTAAAATGATATCTTTCTTGAATTTATTTCAAAAAAAGGGATAACATTTATTTTAAAATGTATAGAACTAGTTTAAAAATACATTCACTTGTGAAAAAGGGTAAAAGTTTGACAGGCCTGTCATTTATATTATATTAGGCCATTATGCTCATAATATGATCTTTAATTACAGTAACATTGTTGAAAGCAGAAGTGACGGCCTCTGGTCACACAGCGACACTTTCAACTGATCATTAAGAAGAAAACGAGGCAAATTAAGAGAAAACTAATGCGAGCTAATGCTGCATGTAGCAGCATTAGCCCTCTGTTCACCCGTAAGTCTTAACCTGGAGCACATTTAGCTCCAGACTTGGATCAGGACGGCTACATTAGCCCGGTGACTGTTCTTCTCTCTCAAAGTAGATGAAGGACATTTGTTTTTTACTTCTAAATCATGAGATGCCACACTAAAGGTCCTGGCGAGCACGTGTAAAGGCTGAGAGCAATACAAATAATGCATTATATTTGTCCTTTAAGTTATTGTAATGCGTTGGAAATATGATTTTAAATAAAACGTTTGAAAGTGAATAAAGTAATATAAATAAGTGATTAAGCACATAGAGTGTTCAATGAACATGTTCTGAATTCAAGTAATTTCATCTTTTACAGTGCACTTATTTAGACTTGCTTTATGTTGGTTTCATTTTGGAAAGTTTGGATCACGTCACCTCTGATCACTGGCTACGCTAATGCTAATGCTACGCTAATGCTACGGGGTTTGGCTGCTTTGCCATTCCTGCCCACATCATGGAAAGTGGAAATTGAATACAGGACTTAAAGAACTCGCAGGCTAATCACTCCCAGTGGAACGAGTGCAAACAACCAGAGCAGCGGCTCCACGATGAGCTCATCCACTGTGTTTGGGATGCACTCAGGACGGATCAAAGTCCAACAGGGGAAAAGCAAAGCTGGTTTTGGAACAGTGTCGTTTGAATATAAAAGACATTCTGAATCCTGCAGATCCACGTGTCAAACACAACGTCAGAACATCGTGTGTTCACAATGAAAGATTATGGAATATCATCATGTTTTACTATCAATCCAGTTCAAAATGGATTTGTTTAATCTGTCTCGTTCTAAAATGAAATTTAATTTAAATTTAAAATGAACAATGTTGTGATTCATGTCTTTGAATAACACGAGTGCACAAGTGAGATCATCATTTTAGTAATATATATATATCATAATTACACTTGACTTTTACCCTAAGAGTTCATCTTTGACATTAAATGAAGCAGTAAAAAACAAAACATCCTAAAAATCAAATCAGATGAAACATTAGTGACCTTCACCTGACACAAAGTGCTTTTGGATTGTTTTTGTCTTCAAACTACGACTGAAAACCCAGAGAGAAATTCCACTGAGTTTAAAGGTGGAGTACGTTCTGGTGGAGGCGCTCCTCTCGGTCTCCATGGAGATGCATCACTTTGATGCAATACTGTTGAACAGCTACGGGAAACAAACATGGCAAATCCCAAAAGTGAAGAGACTGTGACAGAGATGAAGGATGTGTGGTCGAGCTGATGCATGTGTGCGTCCTGTACACACAGCCCAGTGTTTGTGTGTTTGTGTCGCCTTCTGATCAGCTCGTGCCTTATACGGCCGCAACAATGCACACGACTTAGACACGTCTTTGACAAAAGACTCTGCGATGCGTCTTCCATTGTCATATTTAAAATGAGCTTTATCCAAACATGGAGTGGACGACGGTGAAGGTCTTTGTCTGACACGTAACAAGCACGTTACAAAAGACCTGCACTTCAGATGGAAAATACTATGATTGTCCTGTAAATATGCTGGCTGTTTTTTATTATTATTATTATTATTATTATATGAGAAAAATAATCTTATTTTTTGTAAAAGATGTTTGGGCTGTTTGTGATGAGTGACTGTGAGATTGTATTTGTTCCTGGTTTGCAATAAAAGATGATTATTACAATAAAACTGTAATTAATCTTATTCATTTTTTGGGATTATAACTTGATGACATCACAAAGATACAGCTCCACTTATTGAAATGAAAGATGTTTGGAGTCGACCAAAAAATGATGCTGACCTGAGTCTAAAGAATAAAGTCTAAAGTCTGTGATGTACATCTAGAGGAGGCGATGGTGTAACTCTGGGAAGAGTCAGCTGACTAAAATATAAGTGACAGATCTGACGGCTCAAAGAGCTGTGAGATTGACAGCTCTGACCATCAGACCACACGGGCCAAAGGAACAAGATGAAGCAAGTTGCTTTGCTTTGTCTCACTGACTTTGAAAAATCTCCATTTCACCTGCAAAACCCCCAAAAACAAGCAGCGATACACTTCAAGAGACTCATCCGAAGGAAAGAAAACCTCAGCATTTAAACAATAGAAGCTGACATATTGTAACTTCTGTGTAAAACAGTGTAAAAGTGTGTAAAAAAAAGGCGCCAGACGAGAGTGGAAAACACAGAAATACTAGAAGATGGAGAATTAAACAGCAGACTTTATCTTATAAAGCATTACTGTGGCTATGAGAACTCAAGCAACTGTTTGTCCCTTTTACAGTTTTTTTACGATTGAATAAACACAATTTTGATGGTTTTGTTTTATTTAGCAAAACCCTTCACACAATGAGCACAACTACAAACCCAATGATCAAAACACCTGAGCTCCTCTTGTAAAAACTACACACGAACTGATCAAAACCATCTTTTTTTACCATATGAAACACACACGGTGACTATGAAACATAGTCATGCACCAGTTACACACCAGTTACACACATGTTACACACCAGTTACACACATGTTACACACCAGTTACACACAGTTACACACCAGTTACACACCAGTTACACACCTGTTACACACCAGTTACACACCAGTTACACACCAGTTACACACCAGTTACACACATGTTACACACCAGTTACACACAGTTACACACCAGTTACACACCAGTTACACACCAGTTACACACCTGTTACACACCAGTTACACAACAGTTACACACCTGTTACACACCAGTTACACACATGTTACACACCAGTTACACACAGTTACACACCTGTTACACACCAGTTACACACCTGTTACACACCAGTTACACACCAGTTACACACATGTTACACACCAGTTACACACATGTTACACACCAGTTACACACAGTTACACACCACCAGTTACACACCTGTTACACACCAGTTACACACATGTTACACACCAGTTACACACAGTTACACACCAGTTACACACCAGTGACACACCAGTTACACACCTGTTACACACCAGTTACACACCAGTTACACACATGTTACACACCAGTTACACACCAGTTACACACCAGTGACACACCAGTTACACACCTGTTACACACCAGTTACACACATGTTACACACAGTTACACACCAGTTACACACCTGTTACACACCAGTGACACACCAGTTACACACCTGTTACACACCAGTTACACACATGTTACACACCAGTTACACACAGTTGCACACCACCAGTTACACACCTGTTACACACCAGTGACACACCAGTTACACACCTGTTACACACCAGTTACACACCAGTCACACACAGTTACACACCAGTTACACACCTGTTACACACCAGTTACACACATGTTACACACATGTTACACACCAGTTATACACCAGTTACACACCTGTTACACACCAGTTACACACATGTTACACACCAGTTACACACAGTTACACACCACCAGTTACACACCTGTTACACACCAGTTACACACATGTTACACACCAGTTACACACCTGTTACACACCAGTGACACACCAGTTACACATATGTTACACACCAGTTACACACAGTTACACACCAGTTACACACCTGTTACACACCAGTGACACACCAGTTACACACATGTTACACACCAGTTACACACAGTTACACACATGTTACACACCAGTTACACACAGTTACACACCAGTTACACACAGTTACACACCAGTTACACACAGTTACACACCTGTTACACACCAGTTACACACAGTTACACACCAGTTACACACCAGTTACACACCAGTTACACACAGTTACACACCAGTTACACACCAGTTACACACAGTTACACACCAGTTACACACCAGTTACACACAGTTACACACCTGTTACACACAGTTACACACCTGTTACACACCAGTTACACACAGTTACACACCAGTTACACACCAGTTACACACAGTTACACACCAGTTACACACAGTTACACACCAGTTACACACAGTTACACACCAGTTACACACCAGTTACACACCAGTTACACACCTGTTACACACCAGTTACACACCAGTTACACACAGTTACACACCAGTTACACACAGTTACACACCAGTTACACACCAGTTACACACCAGTTACACACCAGATACACACCAGTTACACACCTGTTACACACCAGTTACACACCTGTTACACACCAGTTACACACCAGTTACACACCAGTTACACACCAGTTACACACAGTTACACACCAGTTACACACCAGTCACACACCAGTCACACACCAGTTACACACAGTTACACACCAGTTACACACAGTTCACACCAGTTACACACAGTTCACACCAGTTACACACAGTTACACACCAGTTACACACCAGTTACACACAGTTACACACAGTTACACACAGTTACACACCAGTTACACACAGTTCACACCAGTTACACACAGTTACACACCAGTTACACACCAGTTACACACCAGTTACACACCTGTTACACACCTGTTACACACCAGTTACACACCAGTTACACACCTGTTACACACCAGTTACACACCAGTTACACACCTGTTACACACCAGTTACACACAGTTACACACCAGTTACATACCAGTTACACACCTGTTACACACTAAATACACACACTTACACACCAGTTACACACCTGTTACACACAGTTACACACCAGTTACACACCTGTTACACACCAAATACACACACTTACACACCAGTTACACACCTGTTACACACCAGTTACACACCAGTTACACACAGTTACACACCTGTTACACACCAGTTACACACCAGTTACACACAGTTACACACCAGCTACACACCAGTTACACACCAGTTACACACAGTTACACACCAGTTACACACCAGTTACACACCAGTTACACACAGTTACACACCTGTTACACACCAGTTACACAACAGTTACACACCAGTTACACACAGTTACAGACCAGTGACACACCAGTTACACACCAGTCACACACCAGTCACACACCAGTTACACACAGTTACACACCAGTTATATACAGTTACACACCAGTTACACACAGTTACACACAGTTACACACCAGTTACACACCAGTTACACACCAGTTACACACCTGTTACACACCAGTTACACACCAGTTACATACAGTTACACTCCAGTTACACACCAGTTACACACAGTTACACACAGTTACACACCAGTTACACAACATTTACACACAGTTACACACCAGTTACACACCAGTTACACACAGTTACACACAGTTACACACAGTTACACACCAGTTACACACAGTTACACACAGTTACACACCAGTTACACACAGTTACACACAGTTACACACAGTTACACACCAGTTACATGCAGTTACACACCAGTTACACACAGTTACACACCAGTTACACACAGTTACACACCAGTTACACACAGTTACACACAGTTACACACCAGTTACACACAGTTACACACAGTTACACACCAGTTACACACAATTACACACCAGTTACACACCAGTTACACACTGTTACACACCAGTTACACACCAGTTACACACAGTTACACACCAGTTACACACAGTTACACACCAGTTACACACCAGTTACACACATTTACACACCAGTTACACACCAGTTACACACAGTTACACGCCAGTGACACACCAGTGACACACAGTTACACACCAGTGACACACCAGTTACACACCAGATACACACCAGTTACACACAGTTACACACTGTTACATACAGTTACACACCAGTTACACACAGTTACACACCAGTTGCACACAGTTACACACCAGTTACACACAGTTACACACCATTTACACACCAGTGACACACCTGTTACACACCAGTTACACACCTGTTACACACCAGTTACACACCAGTCACACACAGTTACACACCAGTTACACACCTGTTACACACCAGTTACACACAGTTACACACCAGTTACACACCAGTCACACACAGTTACACACCAGTTACACACAGTTACACACCAGTTGCACACAGTTACACACCAGTTACACACAGTTACACACCATTTACACACCAGTGACACACCTGTTACACACCAGTTACACACCTGTTACACACCAGTTACACACCAGTCACACACAGTTACACACCAGTTACACACCTGTTACACACCAGTTACACACAGTTACACACCAGTTACACACCTGTTACACACCAGTTACACACCAGTTACACACCAGTTACACACCTGTTACACACCAGTTACACACAGTTACACACAGTTACACACCAGTTACACACCATTTACACACCTGTTACACACCAGTTACACACAGTTACACACCAGTTACACACCTGTTACACACATGTTACACACCAGTTACACACAGTTACACACCAGTTACACACAGTTACACACCAGTTACACACAGTTACACACCTGTTACACACCAGTTACACACAGTTACACACAGTTACACACCAGTTACACACCAGTTACACACAGTTACACACCAGTTACACACAGTTACACACCAGTTACACACCAGTTACACACAGTTACACAACAGTGACACACCTGTTACACACCAGTTACACACCTGTTACACACCAGTTACACACCAGTTACACACAGTTACACACCAGTTACACACCAGTCACACACAGTTACACACCAGTTACACAGAGTTACACACCAGTTACACACCAGTGACACACCAGTTACACACCAGTTACACACAGTTACACACCAGTTACACACCAGTTACACACAGTTACACACCAGTGACACACCTGTTACACACCAGTTACACACCAGTTACACACCAGTTACACACCAGTTACACACCAGTTACACACAGTTACATACAGTTACACACCAGTTACACACCAGTTACACACCAGTTACACACCTGTTACACACCAGTTACACAACAGTTACACACCAGTTACACACCAGCTACTCACCAGTTACACACCAGTTACACACAGTTACAGACCAGTGACACACCAGTTACACACCAGTCACACACCAGTCACACACAGTTACACACAGTTACACACCAGTTACACACAGTTACACACAGTTACACACCAGTTACACACCAGTTACACACCTGTTACACACCAGTTACACAACAGTTACACAGCAGTTACACACCAGCTACACACCAGTTACACACCAGTTACACACAGTTACAGACCAGTGACACACCAGTTACACACCAGTCACACACCAGTCACACACAGTTACACACAGTTACACACCAGTTACACACCAGTGACACACCAGTGACACACCAGTTACACACCAGTTACACACAGTTACACACCAGTTACACACCAGTTACACACCAGTTACACACAGTTACACACAGTTAGACACAGTTACACAAAGTTACACACCAGTTACACACAGTTACACACCAGTGACACACCTTTTACACACCAGTTACACACCAGTTACACACCTGTTACACACCAGTTACACACCAGTTACACACCTGTTACACACCAGTTACACACAGTTACACACCAGTTACATACCAGTTACACACCTGTTACACACTAAATACACACACTTACACACCAGTTACACACCTGTTACACACAGTTACACACCAGTTACACACCTGTTACACACCAAATACACACACTTACACACCAGTTACACACCTGTTACACACCAGTTACACACCAGTTACACACAGTTACACACCTGTTACACACCTGTTACACACCAGTTACACACCAGTTACACACCAGTTACACACAGTTACACACCAGCTACACACCAGTTACACACCAGTTACACACAGTTACACACCAGTTACACACCAGTCACACACAGTTACACACCAGTTACACAGAGTTACACACCAGTTACACACCAGTGACACACCAGTTACACACCAGTTACACACAGTTACACACCAGTTACACACCAGTTACACACAGTTACACACCAGTGACACACCTGTTACACACCAGTTACACACCTGTTACACACCAGTTACACACCAGTTACACACCAGTTACACACCAGTTACACACAGTTACATACAGTTACACACCAGTTACACACAGTTACACACAGTTACACACCAGTTACACACCAGTTACACACCTGTTACACACCAGTTACACAACAGTTACACACCAGTTACACACCAGCTACTCACCAGTTACACACCAGTTACACACAGTTACAGACCAGTGACACACCAGTTACACACCAGTCACACACCAGTCACACACAGTTACACACAGTTACACACCAGTTACACACAGTTACACACAGTTACACACCAGTTACACACCAGTTACACACCTGTTACACACCAGTTACACAACAGTTACACAGCAGTTACACACCAGCTACACACCAGTTACACACCAGTTACACACAGTTACAGACCAGTGACACACCAGTTACACACCAGTCACACACCAGTCACACACAGTTACACACAGTTACACACCAGTTACACACCAGTGACACACCAGTGACACACCAGTTACACACCAGTTACACACAGTTACACACCAGTTACACACCAGTTACACACCAGTTACACACAGTTACACACAGTTAGACACAGTTACACAAAGTTACACACCAGTTACACACAGTTACACACCAGTGACACACCTGTTACACACCAGTTACACACCAGTTACACACCTGTTACACACCAGTTACACACCAGTTACACACCTGTTACACACCAGTTACACACAGTTACACACCAGTTACATACCAGTTACACACCTGTTACACACTAAATACACACACTTACACACCAGTTACACACCTGTTACACACAGTTACACACCAGTTACACACCTGTTACACACCAAATACACACACTTACACACCAGTTACACACCTGTTACACACCAGTTACACACCAGTTACACACAGTTACACACCTGTTACACACCTGTTACACACCAGTTACACACCAGTTACACACCAGTTACACACAGTTACACACCAGCTACACACCAGTTACACACCAGTTACACACAGTTACACACCAGTTACACACCAGTTACACACAGTTACACACCTGTTACACACCAGTTACACAACAGTTACACACCAGTTACACACAGTTACAGACCAGTGACACACCAGTTACACACCAGTCACACACCAGTCACACACCAGTTACACACAGTTACACACCAGTTACATACAGTTACACACCAGTTACACACAGTTACACACAGTTACACACCAGTTACACACCAGTTACACACCAGTTACACACCAGTTACACACCTGTTACACACCAGTTACACACCAGTTACATACCAGTTACATACAGTTACACTCCAGTTACACACCAGTTACACACAGTTACACACAGTTACACACCAGTTACACAACAGTTACACACAGTTACACACCAGTTACACACCAGTTACACACAGTTACACACAGTTACACACAGTTAAACACCAGTTACACACAGTTACACACAGTTACACACCAGTTACACACAGTTACACACAGTTACACACAGTTACACACCAGTTACACACAGTTACACACCAGTTACACACCAGTTACACACAGTTACACACCAGTTACACACAGTTACACACAGTTACACACAGTTACACACCAGTTACACACAGTTACACACAGTTACACACCAGTTACACACAATTACACACCAGTTACACACTGTTACACACCAGTTACACACAGTTACACACCAGTTACACACAGTTACACACCAGTTACACACCAGTTACACACATTTACACACCAGTTACACACCAGTTACACACCAGTTACACACAGTTACACACCAGTGACACACCAGTGACACACAGTTACACACCAGTGACACACCAGTTACACACCAGATACACACCAGTTACACACAGTTACACACAGTTACATACAGTTACACACCAGTTACACACAGTTACACACCAGTTGCACACAGTTACACACCAGTTACACACAGTTACTCACCAGTGACACACCAGTGACACACCTGTTACACACCAGTTACACACCTGTTACACACCAGTTACACACCAGTCACACACAGTTACACACCAGTTACACACCTGTTACACACCAGTTACACACAGTTACACACCAGTTACACACCTGTTACACACCAGTTACACACCAGTTACACACCTGTTACACACCAGTTACAAAAAGTTACACACCAGTTACACACCTGTTACACACCTGTTACACACCAGTTACACACACTTACACACCAGTTACACACCTGTTACACACCAGTTACACACAGTTACACACCAGTTACACACCTGTTACACACATGTTACACACCAGTTACACACAGTTACACACCAGTTACACACAGTTACACACCAGTTACACACAGTTACACACCTGTTACACACCAGTTACACACAGTTACACACCAGTTACACACCAGTTACACACCAGTTACACACAGTTACACACCAGTTACACACCAGTTACACACAGTAACACACCAGTTACACACCAGTTACACACAGTTACACACCAGTGACACACCTGTTACACACCAGTTACACACCTGTTACACACCAGTTACACACCAGTTACACACAGTTACACACCAGTTACACACCAGTCACACACAGTTACACACCAGTTACACAGAGTTACACACCAGTTACACACCAGTGACACACCAGTTACACACCAGTTACACACAGTTACACACCAGTTACACACCAGTTACACACAGTTACACACCAGTGACACACCTGTTACACACCAGTTACACACCTGTTACACACCAGTTACACACCAGTTACACACATGCTACTCACCAGTTACACACCAGTTACACACAGTTACAGACCAGTGACACACCAGTTACACACCAGTCACACACCAGTCACACACAGTTACACACAGTTACACACCAGTTACACACCAGTGACACACCAGTGACACACCAGTTACACACCAGTTACACACAGTTACACACCAGTTACACACCAGTTACACACAGTTACACACAGTTAGACACAGTTACACACCAGCTACACACCAGTTACACACCAGTTACACACAGTTACAGACCAGTGACACACCAGTTACACACCAGTCACACACCAGTCACACACAGTTACACACCAGTTACACACCAGTTACACACAGTTACACACAGTTAGACACAGTTACACAAAGTTACACACCAGTTACACACAGTTACACACCAGTGACACACCTGTTACACACCAGTTACACACCTGTTACACACCAGTTACACACCAGTTACACACAGTTACACACCAGTTACACACCAGTCACACACAGTTACACACCAGTTACACATCTGTTACACACCAGTTACACACAGTTACACACCAGTTACACACCTGTTACACACCAGTTACACACCAGTTACACACCAGTTACATACCTGTTACACACCAGTTACACACCAGTTACACACAGTTACACACAGTTACACACCAGTTACACACCATTTACACACCTGTTACACACCAGTTACACACACTTACACACCAGTTACACACCTGTTACACACCAGTTACAAACAGTTACACACCAGTTACACACCTGTTACACACCAGTTACAAACAGTTACACACCAGTTACACACCTGTTACACACCAGTTACACACCTGTTACACACCAGTTACACACCAGTTACACACCAGTTACACACAGTTACACACCAGTTACACACCAGTTACACACCTGTTACACACCAGTTACACACAGTTACACACCAGTTACACACCTGTTACACACCAGTTACACACCAGTTAAACACCAGTTACACACCTGTTACACACCAGTTACACACCAGTTACACACAGTTACACACAGTTACACACCAGTTACACACCATTTACACACCTGTTACACACCAGTTACACACAGTTACACACAGTTACACACAGTTACACACAGTTACATACAGTTACACACCAGTTACACACAGTTACACACCAGTTGCACACAGTTACACACCAGTTACACACAGTTACACACCAGTGACACACCAGTGACACACCTGTTACACACCAGTTACACACCTGTTACACACCAGTTACACACCAGTCACACACAGTTACACACCAGTTACACACCTGTTACACACCAGTTACACACAGTTACACACCAGTTACACACCAGTTACACACCTGTTACACACCAGTTACACACAGTTACACACCAGTTACACACCATTTACACACCTGTTACACACCAGTTACACACACTTACACACCAGTTACACACCTGTTACACACCAGTTACACACAGTTACACACCAGTTACACACCTGTTACACACATGTTACACACCAGTTACACACAGTTACACACCAGTTACACACAGTTACACACCAGTTACACACAGTTACACACCTGTTACACACCAGTTACACACAGTTACACACCAGTTACACACCAGTTACACACCAGTTACACACAGTTACACACCAGTTACACACCAGTTACACACAGTAACACACCAGTTACACACCAGTTACACACAGTTACACACCAGTGACACACCTGTTACACACCAGTTACACACCTGTTACACACCAGTTACACACCAGTTACACACAGTTACACACCAGTTACACACCAGTCACACACAGTTACACACCAGTTACACAGAGTTACACACCAGTTACACACCAGTGACACACCAGTTACACACCAGTTACACACAGTTACACACCAGTTACACACCAGTTACACACAGTTACACACCAGTCACACACAGTTACACACAGTTACACACCAGTTACACACCAGTTACACACCTGTTACACACCAGTTACACACAGTTACACACCAGTTACACACCATTTACACACCTGTTACACACCAGTTACACACACTTACACACCAGTTACACACCTGTTACACACCAGTTACACACAGTTACACACCAGTTACACACCTGTTACACACATGTTACACACCAGTTACACACAGTTACACACCAGTTACACACAGTTACACACCAGTTACACACAGTTACACACCTGTTACACACCAGTTACACACAGTTACACACCAGTTACACACCAGTTACACACCAGTTACACACAGTTACACACCAGTTACACACCAGTTACACACAGTAACACACCAGTTACACACCAGTTACACACAGTTACACACCAGTGACACACCTGTTACACACCAGTTACACACCTGTTACACACCAGTTACACACCAGTTACACACAGTTACACACCAGTTACACACCAGTCACACACAGTTACACACCAGTTACACAGAGTTACACACCAGTTACACACCAGTGACACACCAGTTACACACCAGTTACACACAGTTACACACCAGTTACACACCAGTTACACACAGTTACACACCAGTGACACACCTGTTACACACCAGTTACACACCTGTTACACACCAGTTACACACCAGTTACACACAGTTACACACCAGTTACACACCAGTTACACACAGTTACATACAGTTACACACCAGTTACACACCAGTTACACACCTGTTACACACCAGTTACACAACAGTTACACACCAGTTACACACCAGCTACTCACCAGTTACACACCAGTTACACACAGTTACAGACCAGTGACACACCAGTTACACACCAGTCACACACCAGTCACACACAGTTACACACAGTTACACACCAGTTACACACAGTTACACACAGTTACACACCAGTTACACACCAGTTACACACCTGTTACACACCAGTTACACAACAGTTACACAGCAGTTACACACCAGCTACACACCAGTTAAACACCAGTTACACACAGTTACAGACCAGTGACACACCAGTTACACACCAGTCACACACCAGTCACACACAGTTACACACAGTTACACACCAGTTACACACCAGTGACACACCAGTGACACACCAGTTACACACCAGTTACACACAGTTACACACCAGTTACACACCAGTTACACACCAGTTACACACCAGTTACACACAGTTACACACCAGTTACACACCTGTTACACACCAGTTACACACCAGTTACACACCAGTTACATACCTGTTACACACCAGTTACACACCAGTTACACACAGTTACACACAGTTACACACCAGTTACACACCATTTACACACCTGTTACACACCAGTTACACACACTTACACACCAGTTACACACCTGTTACACACCAGTTACAAACAGTTACACACCAGTTACTCACCTGTTACACACCAGTTACAAACAGTTACACACCAGTTACACACCTGTTACACACCAGTTACACACCTGTTACACACCAGTTACACACCAGTTACACACAGTTACACACCAGTTACACACCAGTTACACACCTGTTACACACCAGTTACACACAGTTACACACCAGTTACACACCTGTTACACACCAGTTACACACCAGTTACACACCAGTTACACACCTGTTACACACCAGTTACACACCAGTTACACACCAGTTACACACAGTTACACACAGTTACACACCATTTACACACCTGTTACACACCAGTCACACACCAGTCACACACAGTTAAACACAGTTACACACCAGTTACACACAGTTACACACAGTTACACACCAGTTACACACCAGTTACACACCTGTTACACACCAGTTACACAACAGTTACACAGCAGTTACACACCAGCTACACACCAGTTACACACCAGTTACACACAGTTACAGACCAGTGACACACCAGTTACACACCAGTCACACACCAGTCACACACAGTTACACACAGTTACACACCAGTTACACACCAGTGACACACCAGTGACACACCAGTTACACACCAGTTACACACAGTTACACACCAGTTACACACCAGTTACACACCAGTTACACACAGTTACACACAGTTAGACACAGTTACACAAAGTTACACACCA
This sequence comes from Eucyclogobius newberryi, assembly GCF_026437365.1. NCBI lineage: Eukaryota > Metazoa > Chordata > Actinopteri > Gobiiformes > Gobiidae > Eucyclogobius > Eucyclogobius newberryi. The sequence continues at coordinate 2,617,993 of NW_027315724.1, forward strand.
GTTACACACAGTTACACACCAGTGACACACCTGTTACACACCAGTTACACACCTGTTACACACCAGTTACACACCAGTTACACACAGTTACACACCAGTTACACACCAGTCACACACAGTTACACACCAGTTACACATCTGTTACACACCAGTTACACACAGTTACACACCAGTTACACACCTGTTACACACCAGTTACACACCAGTTACACACCAGTTACATACCTGTTACACACCAGTTACACACCAGTTACACACAGTTACACACAGTTACACACCAGTTACACACCATTTACACACCTGTTACACACCAGTTACACACACTTACACACCAGTTACACACCTGTTACACACCAGTTACAAACAGTTACACACCAGTTACTCACCTGTTACACACCAGTTACAAACAGTTACACACCAGTTACACACCTGTTACACACCAGTTACACACCTGTTACACACCAGTTACACACCAGTTACACACCAGTTACACACAGTTACACACCAGTTACACACCAGTTACACACCTGTTACACACCAGTTACACACAGTTACACACCAGTTACACACCTGTTACACACCAGTTACACACCAGTTACACACCAGTTACACACCTGTTACACACCAGTTACACACCAGTTACACACAGTTACACACAGTTACACACCAGTTACACACCATTTACACACCTGTTACACACCAGTTACACACACTTACACACCAGTTACACACCTGTTACACACCAGTTACACACAGTTACACACCAGTTACACACCTGTTACACACATGTTACACACCAGTTACACACAGTTACAAACCAGTTACAAACAGTTACACACCAGTTACACACAGTTACACACCTGTTACACACCAGTTACACACAGTTACACACCAGTTACACACCAGTTACACACCAGTTACACACAGTTACACACCAGTTACACACCAGTTACACACAGTTACACACCAGTTACACACCAGTTACCTACAGTTACACACCAGTGAAACACCTGTTACACACCAGTTACACACCTGTTACACACCAGTTACACACCAGTTACACACAGTTACACACCAGTTACACACCAGTCACACACAGTTACACACCAGTTACACAGAGTTACACACCAGTTACACACCAGTGACACACCAGTTACACACAGTTACACACCAGTTACACACCAGTTACACACAGTTACATACAGTTACACACCAGTTACACACCAGTTACACACCAGTTACACACAGTTACACACAGTTACACACAGTTACACACCAGTTACACACAGTTACACACAGTTACACACCAGTTACACACAGTTACACACAGTTACACACAGTTACACACCAGTTACACACAGTTACACACCAGTTACACACCAGTTACACACAGTTACACACCAGTTACACACAGTTACACACCAGTTACACACAGTTTCACACAGTTACACACCAGTTACACACAGTTACACACAGTTACACACCAGTTACACACAATTACACACCAGTTACACAACAGTTACACACTGTTACACACCAGTTACACACCAGTTACACACAGTTACACACCAGTGACACACCTGTTACACACCAGTTACACACCTGTTACACACCAGTTACACACCAGTTACACACAGTTACACACCAGTTACACACCAGTTACACACAGTTACATACAGTTACACACCAGTTACACACCAGTTACACACAGTTACACACAGTTACACACAGTTACACACCAGTTACACACAGTTACACACAGTTACACACCAGTTACACACAGTTACACACAGTTACACACAGTTACACACCAGTTACACACAGTTACACACCAGTTACACATCAGTTACACACAGTTACACACCAGTTACACACAGTTACACACCAGTTACACACAGTTACACACAGTTACACACCAGTTACACACAGTTACACACCAGTTACACACCAGTTACACACAATTACACACCAGTTACACAACAGTTACACACTGTTACACACCAGTTACACAACAGTTACACACAGTTACACACCAGTTACACACAGTTACACACCAGTTACACACCAGTTACACACAGTTACACACAGTTACACACCATTTACACACCTGTTACACACCAGTCACACACCAGTCACACACAGTTAAACACAGTTACACACCAGTTACACACAGTTACACACAGTTACACACCAGTTACACACCAGTTACACACCTGTTACACACCAGTTACACAACAGTTACACAGCAGTTACACACCAGCTACACACCAGTTACACACCAGTTACACACAGTTACAGACCAGTGACACACCAGTTACACACCAGTCACACACCAGTCACACACAGTTACACACAGTTACACACCAGTTACACACCAGTGACACACCAGTGACACACCAGTTACACACCAGTTACACACAGTTACACACCAGTTACACACCAGTTACACACAGTTACACACAGTTACACACAGTTACACACCAGTTACACACAGTTACACACCAGTTACACACCAGTTACACACAGTTACACACCAGTTACACACAGTTACACACCAGTTACACACAGTTTCACACAGTTACACACCAGTTACACACAGTTACACACAGTTACACACCAGTTACACACAATTACACACCAGTTACACAACAGTTACACACTGTTACACACCAGTTACACACCAGTTACACACAGTTACACACCAGTGACACACCTGTTACACACCAGTTACACACCTGTTACACACCAGTTACACACCAGTTACACACAGTTACACACCAGTTACACACCAGTTACACACAGTTACATACAGTTACACACCAGTTACACACCAGTTACACACAGTTACACACAGTTACACACAGTTACACACCAGTTACACACAGTTACACACAGTTACACACCAGTTACACACAGTTACACACAGTTACACACAGTTACACACCAGTTACACACAGTTACACACCAGTTACACATCAGTTACACACAGTTACACACCAGTTACACACAGTTACACACCAGTTACACACAGTTACACACAGTTACACACCAGTTACACACAGTTACACACCAGTTACACACCAGTTACACACAATTACACACCAGTTACACAACAGTTACACACTGTTACACACCAGTTACACAACAGTTACACACAGTTACACACCAGTTACACACAGTTACACACCAGTTACACACCAGTTACACACATTTACACACCAGTTACACACCAGTTACACACCAGTTACACACCAGTTACACACCAGTTACACACAGTTACACACAGTTAGACACAGTTACACAAAGTTACACACCAGTTACACACAGTTACACACCAGTGACACACCTGTTACACACCAGTTACACACCTGTTACACACCAGTTACACACCAGTTACACACAGTTACACACCAGTTACACACCAGTCACACACAGTTACACACCAGTTACACATCTGTTACACACCAGTTACACACAGTTACACACCAGTTACACACCTGTTACACACCAGTTACACACCAGTTACACACCAGTTACATACCTGTTACACACCAGTTACACACCAGTTACACACAGTTACACACAGTTACACACCAGTTACACACCATTTACACACCTGTTACACACCAGTTACACACACTTACACACCAGTTACACACCTGTTACACACCAGTTACAAACAGTTACACACCAGTTACTCACCTGTTACACACCAGTTACAAACAGTTACACACCAGTTACACACCTGTTACACACCAGTTACACACCTGTTACACACCAGTTACACACCAGTTACACACCAGTTACACACAGTTACACACCAGTTACACACCAGTTACACACCTGTTACACACCAGTTACACACAGTTACACACCAGTTACACACCTGTTACACACCAGTTACACACCAGTTACACACCAGTTACACACCTGTTACACACCAGTTACACACCAGTTACACACAGTTACACACAGTTACACACCAGTTACACACCATTTACACACCTGTTACACACCAGTTACACACACTTACACACCAGTTACACACCTGTTACACACCAGTTACACACAGTTACACACCAGTTACACACCTGTTACACACATGTTACACACCAGTTACACACAGTTACAAACCAGTTACAAACAGTTACACACCAGTTACACACAGTTACACACCTGTTACACACCAGTTACACACAGTTACACACCAGTTACACACCAGTTACACACCAGTTACACACAGTTACACACCAGTTACACACCAGTTACACACAGTTACACACCAGTTACACACCAGTTACACACAGTTACACACCAGTGACACACCTGTTACACACCAGTTACACACCTGTTACACACCAGTTACACACCAGTTACACACAGTTACACACCAGTTACACACCAGTCACACACAGTTACACACCAGTTACACAGAGTTACACACCAGTTACACACCAGTGACACACCAGTTACACACAGTTACACACCAGTTACACACCAGTTACACACAGTTACATACAGTTACACACCAGTTACACACCAGTTACACACCAGTTACACACAGTTACACACAGTTACACACAGTTACACACCAGTTACACACAGTTACACACAGTTACACACCAGTTACACACAGTTACACACAGTTACACACAGTTACACACCAGTTACACACAGTTACACACCAGTTACACACCAGTTACACACAGTTACACACCAGTTACACACAGTTACACACCAGTTACACACAGTTTCACACAGTTACACACCAGTTACACACAGTTACACACAGTTACACACCAGTTACACACAATTACACACCAGTTACACAACAGTTACACACTGTTACACACCAGTTACACACCAGTTACACACAGTTACACACCAGTGACACACCTGTTACACACCAGTTACACACCTGTTACACACCAGTTACACACCAGTTACACACAGTTACACACCAGTTACACACCAGTTACACACAGTTACATACAGTTACACACCAGTTACACACCAGTTACACACAGTTACACACAGTTACACACAGTTACACACCAGTTACACACAGTTACACACAGTTACACACCAGTTACACACAGTTACACAGAGTTACACACAGTTACACACCAGTTACACACAGTTACACACCAGTTACACATCAGTTACACACAGTTACACACCAGTTACACACAGTTACACACCAGTTACACACAGTTACACACAGTTACACACCAGTTACACACAGTTACACACCAGTTACACACCAGTTACACACAATTACACACCAGTTACACAACAGTTACACACTGTTACACACCAGTTACACAACAGTTACACACAGTTACACACCAGTTACACACAGTTACACACCAGTTACACACCAGTTACACACAGTTACACACAGTTACACACCATTTACACACCTGTTACACACCAGTCACACACCAGTCACACACAGTTAAACACAGTTACACACCAGTTACACACAGTTACACACAGTTACACACCAGTTACACACCAGTTACACACCTGTTACACACCAGTTACACAACAGTTACACAGCAGTTACACACCAGCTACACACCAGTTACACACCAGTTACACACAGTTACAGACCAGTGACACACCAGTTACACACCAGTCACACACCAGTCACACACAGTTACACACAGTTACACACCAGTTACACACCAGTGACACACCAGTGACACACCAGTTACACACCAGTTACACACAGTTACACACCAGTTACACACCAGTTACACACCAGTTACACACAGTTACACACAGTTAGACACAGTTACACAAAGTTACACACCAGTTACACACAGTTACACACCAGTGACACACCTGTTACACACCAGTTACACACCTGTTACACACCAGTTACACACCAGTTACACACAGTTACACACCAGTTACACACCAGTCACACACAGTTACACACCAGTTACACATCTGTTACACACCAGTTACACACAGTTACACACCAGTTACACACCTGTTACACACCAGTTACACACCAGTTACACACCAGTTACATACCTGTTACACACCAGTTACACACCAGTTACACACAGTTACACACAGTTACACACCAGTTACACACCATTTACACACCTGTTACACACCAGTTACACACACTTACACACCAGTTACACACCTGTTACACACCAGTTACAAACAGTTACACACCAGTTACTCACCTGTTACACACCAGTTACAAACAGTTACACACCAGTTACACACCTGTTACACACCAGTTACACACCTGTTACACACCAGTTACACACCAGTTACACACCAGTTACACACAGTTACACACCAGTTACACACCAGTTACACACCTGTTACACACCAGTTACACACAGTTACACACCAGTTACACACCTGTTACACACCAGTTACACACCAGTTACACACCAGTTACACACCTGTTACACACCAGTTACACACCAGTTACACACAGTTACACACAGTTACACACCAGTTACACACCATTTACACACCTGTTACACACCAGTTACACACACTTACACACCAGTTACACACCTGTTACACACCAGTTACACACAGTTACACACCAGTTACACACCTGTTACACACATGTTACACACCAGTTACACACAGTTACAAACCAGTTACAAACAGTTACACACCAGTTACACACAGTTACACACCTGTTACACACCAGTTACACACAGTTACACACCAGTTACACACCAGTTACACACCAGTTACACACAGTTACACACCAGTTACACACCAGTTACACACAGTTACACACCAGTTACACACCAGTTACACACAGTTACACACCAGTGACACACCTGTTACACACCAGTTACACACCTGTTACACACCAGTTACACACCAGTTACACACAGTTACACACCAGTTACACACCAGTCACACACAGTTACACACCAGTTACACAGAGTTACACACCAGTTACACACCAGTGACACACCAGTTACACACAGTTACACACCAGTTACACACCAGTTACACACAGTTACATACAGTTACACACCAGTTACACACCAGTTACACACCAGTTACACACAGTTACACACAGTTACACACAGTTACACACCAGTTACACACAGTTACACACAGTTACACACCAGTTACACACAGTTACACACAGTTACACACAGTTACACACCAGTTACACACAGTTACACACCAGTTACACACCAGTTACACACAGTTACACACCAGTTACACACAGTTACACACCAGTTACACACAGTTTCACACAGTTACACACCAGTTACACACAGTTACACACAGTTACACACCAGTTACACACAATTACACACCAGTTACACAACAGTTACACACTGTTACACACCAGTTACACACCAGTTACACACAGTTACACACCAGTGACACACCTGTTACACACCAGTTACACACCTGTTACACACCAGTTACACACCAGTTACACACAGTTACACACCAGTTACACACCAGTTACACACAGTTACATACAGTTACACACCAGTTACACACCAGTTACACACAGTTACACACAGTTACACACAGTTACACACCAGTTACACACAGTTACACACAGTTACACACCAGTTACACACAGTTACACACAGTTACACACAGTTACACACCAGTTACACACAGTTACACACCAGTTACACATCAGTTACACACAGTTACACACCAGTTACACACAGTTACACACCAGTTACACACAGTTACACACAGTTACACACCAGTTACACACAGTTACACACCAGTTACACACCAGTTACACACAATTACACACCAGTTACACAACAGTTACACACTGTTACACACCAGTTACACAACAGTTACACACAGTTACACACCAGTTACACACAGTTACACACCAGTTACACACCAGTTACACACATTTACACACCAGTTACACACCAGTTACACACCAGTTACACACAGTTACACACCAGTGACACACCAGTGACACACAGTTACACACCAGTGACACACCAGTTACACACCAGATACACACCAGTTACACACAGTTACACACAGTTACATACAGTTACACACCAGTTACACACAGTTACACACCAGTTGCACACAGTTACACACCAGTTACACACAGTTACACACCAGAGACACACCAGTGACACACCTGTTACACACCAGTTACACACCTGTTACACACCAGTTACACACCAGTCACACACAGTTACACACCAGTTACACACCTGTTATACACCAGTTACACACAGTTACACACCAGTTAAACACCTGTTACACACAAGTTACACACCAGTTACACACCAGTTACACACCTGTTACACACCAGTTACACACAGTTACACACAGTTACACACCAGTTACACACCATTTACACACCTGTTACACACCAGTTACACACACTTACACACCAGTTACACACCTGTTACACACCAGTTACACACAGTTACACACCAGTTACACACCTGTTACACACATGTTACACACCAGTTACACACAGTTACACACCAGTTACACACAGTTACACACCAGTTACACACAGTTACACACCTGTTACACACCAGTTACACACAGTTACACACCAGTTACACACCAGTTACACACAGTTACACACCAGTTACACACAGTTACACACCAGTTACACACAGTTACACACAGTTACACACCAGTTACACACAGTTACACACAGTTACACACCAGTTACACACAATTACACACCAGTTACACAACAGTTACACACTGTTACACACCAGTTACACACCAGTTACACACAGTTACACACCAGTGACACACCTGTTACACACCAGTTACACACCTGTTACACACCAGTTACACACCAGTTACACACAGTTACACACCAGTTACACACCAGTTACACACAGTTACATACAGTTACACAGAGTTACACACCAGTTACACACCAGTTACACACAGTTACACACAGTTACACACAGTTACACACCAGTTACACACAGTTACACACAGTTACACACCAGTTACACACAGTTACACACAGTTACACACAGTTACACACCAGTTACACACAGTTACACACCAGTTACACATCAGTTACACACAGTTACACACCAGTTACACACAGTTACACACCAGTTACACACAGTTACACACAGTTACACACCAGTTACACACAGTTACACACCAGTTACACACCAGTTACACACAATTACACACCAGTTACACAACAGTTACACACTGTTACACACCAGTTACACAACAGTTACACACAGTTACACACCAGTTACACACAGTTACACACAAGTTACACACCAGTTACACACATTTACACACCAGTTACACACCAGTTACACACCAGTTACACACAGTTACACACCAGTGACACACCAGTGACACACAGTTACACACCAGTGACACACCAGTTACACACCAGATACACACCAGTTACACACAGTTACACACAGTTACATACAGTTACACACCAGTTACACACAGTTACACACCAGTTGCACACAGTTACACACCAGTTACACACAGTTACACACCAGAGACACACCAGTGACACACCTGTTACACACCAGTTACACACCTGTTACACACCAGTTACACACCAGTCACACACAGTTACACACCAGTTACACACCTGTTATACACCAGTTACACACAGTTACACACCAGTTACACACCTGTTACACACAAGTTACACACCAGTTACACACCAGTTACACACCTGTTACACACCAGTTACACACAGTTACACACAGTTACACACCAGTTACACACCATTTACACACCTGTTACACACCAGTTACACACACTTACACACCAGTTACACACCTGTTACACACCAGTTACACACAGTTACACACCAGTTACACACCTGTTACACACATGTTACACACCAGTTACACACAGTTACACACCAGTTACACACAGTTACACACCAGTTACACACAGTTACACACCTGTTACACACCAGTTACACACAGTTACACACCAGTTACACACCAGTTACACACCAGTTACACACAGTTACACACCAGTTACACACCAGTTACACACAGTAACACACCAGTTACACACCAGTTACACACAGTTACACACCAGTGACACACCTGTTACACACCAGTTACACACCTGTTACACACCAGTTACACACCAGTTACACACAGTTACACACTAGTTACACACCAGTCACACACAGTTACACACCAGTTACACAGAGTTACACACCAGTTACACACCAGTGACACACCAGTTACACACCAGTTACACACAGTTACACACCAGTTACACACAGTTACACACCAGTGACACACCTGTTACACACCAGTTACACACCTGTTACACACCAGTTACACACCAGTTACACACAGTTACACACCAGTTACACACCAGTTACACACAGTTACATACAGTTACACACCAGTTACACACCAGTTACACACCAGTTACACACCTGTTACACACCAGTTACACAACAGTTACACACCAGTTACACACCAGCTACTCACCAGTTACACACCAGTTACACACAGTTACAGACCAGTGACACACCAGTTACACACCAGTCACACACCAGTCACACACAGTTACACACAGTTACACACCAGTTACACACCAGTTACACACCTGTTACACACCAGTTACACAACAGTTACACAGCAGTTACACACCAGCTACACACCAGTTACACACCAGTTACACACAGTTACAGACCAGTGACACACCAGTTACACACCAGTCACACACCAGTCACACACAGTTACACACAGTTACACACCAGTTACACACCAGTGACACACCAGTGACACACCAGTTACACACCAGTTACACACAGTTACACACCAGTTACACACCAGTTACACACAGTTACACACAGTTAGACACAGTTACACAAAGTTACACACCAGTTACACACAGTTACACACCAGTGACACACCTGTTACACACCAGTTACACACCTGTTACACACCAGTTACACACCAGTTACACACCTGTTACACACCAGTTACACACCAGTTACACACCTGTTACACACCAGTTACACACAGTTACACACCAGTTACACACCATTTACACACCTGTTACACACCAGTTACACACACTTACACACCAGTTACACACCTGTTACACACCAGTTACAGACCAGTGACACACCAGTTACACACCAGTCACACACCAGTCACACACAGTTACACACAGTTACACACCAGTTACACACCAGTTACACACCTGTTACACACCAGTTACACAACAGTTACACAGCAGTTACACACCAGCTACACACCAGTTACACACCAGTTACACACAGTTACAGACCAGTGACACACCAGTTACACACCAGTCACACACCAGTCACACACAGTTACACACAGTTACACACCAGTTACACACCAGTGACACACCAGTGACACACCAGTTACACACCAGTTACACACAGTTACACACCAGTTACACACCAGTTACACACAGTTACACACAGTTAGACACAGTTACACAAAGTTACACACCAGTTACACACAGTTACACACCAGTGACACACCTGTTACACACCAGTTACACACCTGTTACACACCAGTTACACACCAGTTACACACCTGTTACACACCAGTTACACACCAGTTACACACCTGTTACACACCAGTTACACACAGTTACACACCAGTTACACACCATTTACACACCTGTTACACACCAGTTACACACACTTACACACCAGTTACACACCTGTTACACACCAGTTACACACAGTTACACACCAGTTACACACCTGTTACACACATGTTACACACCAGTTACACACAGTTACACACCAGTTACACACAGTTACACACAGTTACACACCAGTTACACACAGTTACACACCTGTTACACACCAGTTACACACAGTTACACACCAGTTACACACCAGTTACACACAGTTACACACCAGTTACACACCAGTTACACACAGTAACACACCAGTTACACACCAGTTACACACAGTTACACACCAGTGACACACCTGTTGCACACCAGTTACACACCTGTTACACACCAGTTACACACCAGTTACACACAGTTACACACCAGTTACACACCAGTCACACACAGTTACACACCAGTTACACACCAGTTACACACAGTAACACACCAGTTACACACCAGTTACACACAGTTACACACCAGTGACACACCTGTTGCACACCAGTTACACACCTGTTACACACCAGTTACACACCAGTTACACACAGTTGCACACCAGTTACACACCAGTCACACACAGTTACACACCAGTTACACAGAGTTACACACCAGTTACACACCAGTGACACACCAGTTACACACCAGTTACACACAGTTACACACCAGTTACACACCAGTTACACACAGTTACACACCAGTGACACACCTGTTACACACCAGTTACACACCTGTTACACACCAGTTACACACCAGTTACACACAGTTACACACCAGTTACACACCAGTTACACACAGTTACATACAGTTACACACCAGTTACACACCAGTTACACACCAGTTACACACCTGTTACACACCAGTTACACAACAGTTACACACCAGTTACACACCAGCTACTCACCAGTTACACACCAGTTACACACAGTTACAGACCAGTGACACACCTGTTACACACCAGTTAAACACCTGTTACACACAAGTTACACACCAGTTACACACCAGTTACACACCTGTTACACACCAGTTACACACAGTTACACACAGTTACACACCAGTTACACACCATTTACACACCTGTTACACACCAGTTACACACACTTACACACCAGTTACACACCTGTTACACACCAGTTACACACAGTTACACACCAGTTACACACCTGTTACACACATGTTACACACCAGTTACACACAGTTACACACCAGTTACACACAGTTACACACCTGTTACACACAGTTACACACCTGTTACACACCAGTTACACACAGTTACACACCAGTTACACACCAGTTACACACAGTTACACACCAGTTACACACAGTTACACACCAGTTACACACAGTTACACACAGTTACACACCAGTTACACACAGTTACACACAGTTACACACCAGTTACACACAATTACACACCAGTTACACAACAGTTACACACTGTTACACACCAGTTACACACCAGTTACACACAGTTACACACCAGTGACACACCTGTTACACACCAGTTACACACCTGTTACACACCAGTTACACACCAGTTACACACAGTTACACACCAGTTACACACCAGTTACACACAGTTACATACAGTTACACACAGTTACACACCAGTTACACACCAGTTACACACAGTTACACACAGTTACACACAGTTACACACCAGTTACACACAGTTACACACAGTTACACACCAGTTACACACAGTTACACACAGTTACACACAGTTACACACCAGTTACACACAGTTACACACCAGTTACACATCAGTTACACACAGTTACACACCAGTTACACACAGTTACACACCAGTTACACACAGTTACACACAGTTACACACCAGTTACACACAGTTACACACCAGTTACACACCAGTTACACACAATTACACACCAGTTACACAACAGTTACACACTGTTACACACCAGTTACACAACAGTTACACACAGTTACACACCAGTTACACACAGTTACACACAAGTTACACACCAGTTACACACATTTACACACCAGTTACACACCAGTTACACACCAGTTACACACAGTTACACACCAGTGACACACCAGTGACACACAGTTACACACCAGTGACACACCAGTTACACACCAGATACACACCAGTTACACACAGTTACACACAGTTACATACAGTTACACACCAGTTACACACAGTTACACACCAGTTGCACACAGTTACACACCAGTTACACACAGTTACACACCAGAGACACACCAGTGACACACCTGTTACACACCAGTTACACACCTGTTACACACCAGTTACACACCAGTCACACACAGTTACACACCAGTTACACACCTGTTATACACCAGTTACACACAGTTACACACCAGTTACACACCTGTTACACACAAGTTACACACCAGTTACACACCAGTTACACACCTGTTACACACCAGTTACACACAGTTACACACAGTTACACACCAGTTACACACCATTTACACACCTGTTACACACCAGTTACACACACTTACACACCAGTTACACACCTGTTACACACCAGTTACACACAGTTACACACCAGTTACACACCTGTTACACACATGTTACACACCAGTTACACACAGTTACACACCAGTTACACACAGTTACACACCAGTTACACACAGTTACACACCTGTTACACACCAGTTACACACAGTTACACACCAGTTACACACCAGTTACACACCAGTTACACACAGTTACACACCAGTTACACACCAGTTACACACAGTAACACACCAGTTACACACCAGTTACACACAGTTACACACCAGTGACACACCTGTTACACACCAGTTACACACCTGTTACACACCAGTTACACACCAGTTACACACAGTTACACACTAGTTACACACCAGTCACACACAGTTACACACCAGTTACACAGAGTTACACACCAGTTACACACCAGTGACACACCAGTTACACACCAGTTACACACAGTTACACACCAGTTACACACAGTTACACACCAGTGACACACCTGTTACACACCAGTTACACACCTGTTACACACCAGTTACACACCAGTTACACACAGTTACACACCAGTTACACACCAGTTACACACAGTTACATACAGTTACACACCAGTTACACACCAGTTACACACCAGTTACACACCTGTTACACACCAGTTACACAACAGTTACACACCAGTTACACACCAGCTACTCACCAGTTACACACCAGTTACACACAGTTACAGACCAGTGACACACCAGTTACACACCAGTCACACACCAGTCACACACAGTTACACACAGTTACACACCAGTTACACACCAGTTACACACCTGTTACACACCAGTTACACAACAGTTACACAGCAGTTACACACCAGCTACACACCAGTTACACACCAGTTACACACAGTTACAGACCAGTGACACACCAGTTACACACCAGTCACACACCAGTCACACACAGTTACACACAGTTACACACCAGTTACACACCAGTGACACACCAGTGACACACCAGTTACACACCAGTTACACACAGTTACACACCAGTTACACACCAGTTACACACAGTTACACACAGTTAGACACAGTTACACAAAGTTACACACCAGTTACACACAGTTACACACCAGTGACACACCTGTTACACACCAGTTACACACCTGTTACACACCAGTTACACACCAGTTACACACCTGTTACACACCAGTTACACACCAGTTACACACCTGTTACACACCAGTTACACACAGTTACACACCAGTTACACACCATTTACACACCTGTTACACACCAGTTACACACACTTACACACCAGTTACACACCTGTTACACACCAGTTACAGACCAGTGACACACCAGTTACACACCAGTCACACACCAGTCACACACAGTTACACACAGTTACACACCAGTTACACACCAGTTACACACCTGTTACACACCAGTTACACAACAGTTACACAGCAGTTACACACCAGCTACACACCAGTTACACACCAGTTACACACAGTTACAGACCAGTGACACACCAGTTACACACCAGTCACACACCAGTCACACACAGTTACACACAGTTACACACCAGTTACACACCAGTGACACACCAGTGACACACCAGTTACACACCAGTTACACACAGTTACACACCAGTTACACACCAGTTACACACAGTTACACACAGTTAGACACAGTTACACAAAGTTACACACCAGTTACACACAGTTACACACCAGTGACACACCTGTTACACACCAGTTACACACCTGTTACACACCAGTTACACACCAGTTACACACCTGTTACACACCAGTTACACACCAGTTACACACCTGTTACACACCAGTTACACACAGTTACACACCAGTTACACACCATTTACACACCTGTTACACACCAGTTACACACACTTACACACCAGTTACACACCTGTTACACACCAGTTACACACAGTTACACACCAGTTACACACCTGTTACACACATGTTACACACCAGTTACACACAGTTACACACCAGTTACACACAGTTACACACAGTTACACACCAGTTACACACAGTTACACACCTGTTACACACCAGTTACACACAGTTACACACCAGTTACACACCAGTTACACACAGTTACACACCAGTTACACACCAGTTACACACAGTAACACACCAGTTACACACCAGTTACACACAGTTACACACCAGTGACACACCTGTTGCACACCAGTTACACACCTGTTACACACCAGTTACACACCAGTTACACACAGTTACACACCAGTTACACACCAGTCACACACAGTTACACACCAGTTACACACCAGTTACACACAGTAACACACCAGTTACACACCAGTTACACACAGTTACACACCAGTGACACACCTGTTGCACACCAGTTACACACCTGTTACACACCAGTTACACACCAGTTACACACAGTTGCACACCAGTTACACACCAGTCACACACAGTTACACACCAGTTACACAGAGTTACACACCAGTTACACACCAGTGACACACCAGTTACACACCAGTTACACACAGTTACACACCAGTTACACACCAGTTACACACAGTTACACACCAGTGACACACCTGTTACACACCAGTTACACACCTGTTACACACCAGTTACACACCAGTTACACACAGTTACACACCAGTTACACACCAGTTACACACAGTTACATACAGTTACACACCAGTTACACACCAGTTACACACCAGTTACACACCTGTTACACACCAGTTACACAACAGTTACACACCAGTTACACACCAGCTACTCACCAGTTACACACCAGTTACACACAGTTACAGACCAGTGACACACCAGTTACACACCTGTTACACACCAGTTACACAACAGTTACACAGCAGTTACACACCAGCTACACACCAGTTACACACCAGTTACACACAGTTACAGACCAGTGACACACCAGTTACACACCAGTCACACACCAGTCACACACAGTTACACACAGTTACACACCAGTTACACACCAGTGACACACCAGTGACACACCAGTTACACACCAGTTACACACAGTTACACACCAGTTACACACCAGTTACACACCAGTTACACACAGTTACACACAGTTAGACACAGTTACACAAAGTTACACACCAGTTACACACAGTTACACACCAGTGACACACCTGTTACACACCAGTTACACACCTGTTACACACCAGTTACACACCAGTTACACACAGTTACACACCAGTTACACATCTGTTACACACCAGTTACACACAGTTACACACCAGTTACACACCTGTTACACACCAGTTACACACCAGTTACATACCTGTTACACACCAGTTACACACCAGTTACACACAGTTACACACAGTTACACACCAGTTACACACCATTTACACACCAGTTACACACCAGTTACACACACTTACACACCAGTTACACACCTGTTACACACCAGTTACAAACAGTTACACACCAGTTACACACCTGTTACACACCAGTTACAAACAGTTATACACCAGTTACACACCTGTTACACACCAGTTACACACCTGTTACACACCAGTTACACACCAGTTACACACCAGTTACACACAGTTACACACCAGTTACACACCTGTTACACACCAGTTACACACAGTTACACACCAGTTACACACCTGTTACACACCAGTTACACACCAGTTACACACCAGTTACACACCTGTTACACACCAGTTACACACCAGTTACACACAGTTACACACAGTTACACACCAGTTACACACCATTTACACACCTGTTACACACCAGTTACACACACTTACACACCAGTTACACACCTGTTACACACCAGTTACACACAGTTACACACCAGTTACACACCTGTTACACACATGTTACACACCAGTTACACACAGTTACACACCAGTTACACACAGTTACACACCAGTTACACACAGTTACACACCTGTTACACACCAGTTACACACAGTTACACACCAGTTACACACCAGTTACACACCAGTTACACACAGTTACACACCAGTTACACACCAGTTACACACAGTTGCACACCAGTTACACACCAGTTACACACAGTTACACACCAGTGACACACCTGTTACACACCAGTTACACACCTGTTACACACCAGTTACACACCAGTTACACACCAGTTACACACAGTTACACACCAGTTACACACCAGTCACACACAGTTACACACCAGTTACACACAGTTACACACCAGTTACACACCAGTGACACACCAGTTACACACCAGTTACACACAGTTACACACCAGTTACACACCAGTTACACACAGTTACATACAGTTACACACCAGTTACACACCAGTTACACACCAGTTACACACAGTTACACACCTGTTACACACCAGTTACACAACAGTTACACAGCAGTTACACACCAGCTACACACCAGTTACACACCAGTTACACACAGTTACAGACCAGTGACACACCAGTTACACACCAGTCACACACCAGTCACACACAGTTACACACAGTTACACACCAGTTACACACCAGTGACACACCAGTGACACACCAGTTACACACCAGTTACACACAGTTACACACCAGTTACACACCAGTTACACACAGTTACACACAGTTAGACACAGTTACACAAAGTTACACACCAGTTACACACAGTTACACACCAGTGACACACCTGTTACACACCAGTTACACACCTGTTACACACCAGTTACACACCAGTTACACACCTTTTACACACCAGTTACACACCAGTTACACACCTGTTACACACCAGTTACACACAGTTACACACCAGTTACACACCATTTACACACCTGTTACACACCAGTTACACACACTTACACACCAGTTACACACCTGTTACACACCAGTTACACACAGTTACACACCAGTTACACACCTGTTACACACATGTTACACACCAGTCACACACAGTTACACACCAGTTACACACAGTTACACACAGTTACACACCAGTTACACACAGTTACACACCTGTTACACACCAGTTACACACAGTTACACACCAGTTACACACCAGTTACACACAGTTACACACCAGTTACACACCAGTTACACACAGTAACACACCAGTTACACACCAGTTACACACAGTTACACACCAGTGACACACCTGTTGCACACCAGTTACACACCTGTTACACACCAGTTACACACCAGTTACACACAGTTACACACCAGTTACACACCAGTCACACACAGTTACACACCAGTTACACACCAGTTACACACAGTAACACACCAGTTACACACCAGTTACACACAGTTACACACCAGTGACACACCTGTTGCACACCAGTTACACACCTGTTACACACCAGTTACACACCAGTTACACACAGTTGCACACCAGTTACACACCAGTCACACACAGTTACACACCAGTTACACAGAGTTACACACCAGTTACACACCAGTGACACACCAGTTACACACCAGTTACACACAGTTACACACCAGTTACACACCAGTTACACACAGTTACACACCAGTGACACACCTGTTACACACCAGTTACACACCTGTTACACACCAGTTACACACCAGTTACACACCAGTTACACACCAGTTACACACAGTTACATACAGTTACACACCAGTTACACACCAGTTACACACCAGTTACACACCTGTTACACACCAGTTACACAACAGTTACACACCAGTTACACACCAGCTACTCACCAGTTACACACCAGTTACACACAGTTACAGACCAGTGACACACCAGTTACACACCAGTCACACACAAGTCACACACAGTTACACACAGTTACACACCAGTTACACACAGTTACACACAGTTACACACCAGTTACACACCAGTTACACACCTGTTACACACCAGTTACACAACAGTTACACAGCAGTTACACACCAGCTACACACCAGTTACACACCAGTTACACACAGTTACAGACCAGTGACACACCAGTTACACACCAGTCACACACCAGTCACACACAGTTACACACAGTTACACACCAGTTACACACCAGTGACACACCAGTGACACACCAGTTACACACCAGTTACACACAGTTACACACCAGTTACACACCAGTTACACACCAGTTACACACAGTTACACACAGTTAGACACAGTTACACAAAGTTACACACCAGTTACACACAGTTACACACCAGTGACACACCTGTTACACACCAGTTACACACCTGTTACACACCAGTTACACACCAGTTACACACAGTTACACACCAGTTACACATCTGTTACACACCAGTTACACACAGTTACACACCAGTTACACACCTGTTACACACCAGTTACACACCAGTTACATACCTGTTACACACCAGTTACACACCAGTTACACACAGTTACACACAGTTACACACCATTTACACACCAGTTACACACCAGTTACACACACTTACACACCAGTTACACACCTGTTACACACCAGTTACAAACAGTTACACACCAGTTACACACCTGTTACACACCAGTTACAAACAGTTACACACCAGTTACACACCTGTTACACACCAGTTACACACCTGTTACACACCAGTTACACACCAGTTACACACCAGTTACACACAGTTACACACCAGTTACACACCTGTTACACACCAGTTACACACAGTTACACACCAGTTACACACCTGTTACACACCAGTTACACACCAGTTACACACCAGTTACACACCTGTTACACACCAGTTACACACCAGTTACACACAGTTACACACAGTTACACACCAGTTACACACCATTTACACACCTGTTACACACCAGTTACACACACTTACACACCAGTTACACACCTGTTACACACCAGTTACACACAGTTACACACCAGTTACACACCTGTTACACACATGTTACACACCAGTTACACACAGTTACACACCAGTTACACACAGTTACACACCAGTTACACACAGTTACACACCTGTTACACACCAGTTACACACAGTTACACACCAGTTACACACCAGTTACACACCAGTTACACACAGTTACACACCAGTTACACACCAGTTACACACAGTTGCACACCAGTTACACACCAGTTACACACAGTTACACACCAGTGACACACCTGTTACACACCAGTTACACACCTGTTACACACCAGTTACACACCAGTTACACACAGTTACACACCAGTTACACACCAGTCACACACAGTTACACACCAGTTACACACAGTTACACACCAGTTACACACCAGTGACACACCAGTTACACACCAGTTACACACAGTTACACACCAGTTACACACCAGTTACACACAGTTACATACAGTTACACACCAGTTACACACCAGTTACACACCAGTTACACACAGTTACACACAGTTACACACAGTTACACACCAGTTACACACAGTTACACACAGTTACACACCAGTTACACACAGTTACACACAGTTACACACAGTTACACACCAGTTACACACCAGTTACACACAGTTACACACCAGTTACACACAGTTACACACCAGTTACACACAGTTACACACAGTTACACACCAGTTACACACAGTTACACACCAGTTACACACATTTACACACCAGTTACACAACAGTTACACACTGTTACACACCAGTTACACACCAGTTACACACAGTTACACACCAGTGACACACCTGTTACACACCAGTTACACACCTGTTACACACCAGTTACACACCAGTTACACACAGTTACACACCAGTTACACACCAGTTACACACAGTTACATACAGTTACACACAGTTACACACCAGTTACACACCAGTTACACACAGTTACACACAGTTACACACAGTTACACACAGTTACACACCAGTTACACACAGTTACACACAGTTACACACCAGTTACACACAGTTACACACAGTTACACACCAGTTACACACAGTTACACACCAGTTACACACCAGTTACACACAGTTACACACCAGTTACACACAGTTACACACCAGTTACACACAGTTACACACAGTTACACACAAGTTACACACAGTTACACACAGTTACACACCAGTTACACACAATTACACACCAGTTACACAACAGTTACACACTGTTACACACCATTTACACACCAGTTACACACAGTTACACACCAGTTACACACAGTTACACACCAGTGACACACCAGTTACACACATTTACACACCAGTTACACACCAGTTACACACAGTTACACACCAGTGACACACCAGTGACACACAGTTACACACCAGTGACACACCAGTTACACACCAGATACACACCAGTTACACACAGTTACACACAGTTACATACAGTTACACACAGTTACACACCAGTTGCACACAGTTACACACCAGTTACACACAGTTACACACCAGTTACACACCAGTCACACACAGTTACACACCAGTTACACACCTGTTACACACCAGTTACACACAGTTACATACAGTTACACACCAGTTACACACCAGTTACACACCAGTTACACACCTGTTACACACCAGTTACACAACAGTTACACACCAGTTACACACCAGCTACTCACCAGTTACACACCAGTTACACACAGTTACAGACCAGTGACACACCAGTTACACACCAGTCACACACCAGTCACACACAGTTACACACAGTTACACACCAGTTACACACAGTTACACACAGTTACACACCAGTTACACGCCAGTTACACACCTGTTACACACCAGTTACACAACAGTTACACAGCAGTTACACACCAGCTACACACCAGTTACACACCAGTTACACACAGTTACAGACCAGTGACACACCAGTTACACACCAGTCACACACCAGTCACACACAGTTACACACAGTTACACACCAGTTACACACCAGTGACACACCAGTGACACACCAGTTACACACCAGTTACACACAGTTACACACCAGTTACACACCAGTTACACACCAGTTACACACAGTTACACACAGTTAGACACAGTTACACAAAGTTACACACCAGTTACACACAGTTACACACCAGTGACACACCTGTTACACACCAGTTACACACCTGTTACACACCAGTTACACACCAGTTACACACAGTTACACACCAGTCACACACAGTTACACACCAGTTACACATCTGTTACACACCAGTTACACACAGTTGCACACCAGTTACACACCTGTTAGACACCAGTTACACACCAGTTACACACCAGTTACACACCTGTTACACACCAGTTACACACCAGTTACACACCATTTACACACCTGTTACACACCAGTTACACACACTTACACACCAGTTACACACCTGTTACACACCAGTTACAAACAGTTACACACCAGTTACACACCTGTTACACACCAGTTACACACCCTTTTACACACCAGTTACACACCAGTTACACACCAGTTACACACAGTTACACACCAGTTACACACCAGTTACACACCTGTTACACACCAGTTACACACAGTTACACACCAGTTACACACCTGTTACACACCAGTTACACACCAGTTACACACCTGTTACACACCAGTTACACACCAGTTACACACCAGTTACACACAGTTACACACAGTTACACACCAGTTACACACCATTTACACACCTGTTACACACCAGTTACACACACTTACACACCAGTTACACACCTGTTACACACCAGTTACACACAGTTACACACCAGTTACACACCTGTTACACACATGTTACACACCAGTTACACACAGTTACACACCAGTTACACACAGTTACACACCAGTTACACACAGTTACACACCTGTTACACACCAGTTACACACAGTTACACACCAGTTACACACCAGTTACACACCAGTTACACACAGTTACACACCAGTTACACACCAGTTACACACAGTTACACACCAGTTACACACCAGTTACACACAGTTACACACCAGTGACACACCTGTTACACACCAGTTACACACCTGTTACACACCAGTTACACACCAGTTACACACAGTTACACACCAGTTACACACCAGTTACACACAGTTACATACAGTTACACACCAGTTACACACGTGTTACACACCAGTTACACAACAGTTACATACCAGTTACACACCAGCTACTCACCAGTTACACACCAGTTACACACAGTTACAGACCAGTGACACACCAGTTACACACCAGTCACACACCAGTCACACACAGTTACACACAGTTACACACCAGTTACACACAGTTACACACAGTTACACACCAGTTACACACCAGTTACACACCAGTTACACAACAGTTACACAGCAGTTACACACCAGCTACACACCAGTTACACACCAGTTACACAGCAGTTACAGACCAGTGACACACCAGTTACACACCAGTCACACACCAGTCACACACAGTTACACACAGTTACACACCAGTTACACACAGTTACACACAGTTACACACCAGTTACACACCAGTTACACAACAGTTACACAGCAGTTACACACCAGCTACACACCAGTTACACACCAGTTACACACAGTTACAGACCAGTGACACACCAGTTACACACCAGTCACACACCAGTCACACACCAGTGACACACCAGTTACACACCAGTTACACACAGTTACACACCAGTTACACACCTGTTACACACCAGTTACACACATGTTACACACCAGTTACACACATGTTACACACCAGTTACACACATGTTACACACCAGTTACACACAGTTACACACCACCAGTTACACACCTGTTACACACCAGTTACACACATGTTACACACCAGTTACACACCAGTGACACACCAGTTACACACATGTTACACACCAGTTACACACCAGTTACACACATGTTACACACCAGTTACACACAGTTACACACCAGTTACACACCAGTGACACACCAGTTACACACCTGTTACACACCAGTTACACACATGTTACACACCAGTTACACACAGTTACACACCAGTTACACACCTGTTACACACCAGTGACACACCAGTTACACACCTGTTACACACCAGTGACACACCAGTTACACACCTGTTACACACCAGTTACACACATGTTACACACCAGTTACACACAGTTACACACCACCAGTTACACACATGTTACACACCAGTTACACACAGTTACACACCACCAGTTACACACCTGTTACACACCAGTTACACACATGTTACACACCAGTTACACACCTGTTACACACCAGTGACACACCAGTTACACATATGTTACACACCAGTTACACACAGTTACACACCAGTTACACACCTGTTACACACCAGTGACACACCAGTTACACACGTTACACACCAGTTACACACAGTTACACACATGTTACACACCAGTTACACACAGTTACACACCAGTTACACACCAGTTACACACAGTTACACACCAGTGACACACCTGTTACACACCAGTTACACACCTGTTACACACCAGTTACACACCAGTTACACACAGTTACACACCAGTTACACACCAGTTACACACAGTTACATACAGTTACACACCAGTTACACACCAGTTACACACCTGTTACACACCAGTTACACAACAGTAACACACCAGTTACACACCAGCTACTCACCAGTTACACACCAGTTACACACAGTTACAGACCAGTGACACACCAGTTACACACCAGTCACACACCAGTCACACACAGTTACACACAGTTACACACCAGTTACACACAGTTACACACAGTTACACACCAGTTACACACCAGTTACACACCTGTTACACACCAGTTACACAACAGTTACACAGCAGTTACACACCAGCTACACACCAGTTACACACCAGTTACACACAGTTACAGACCAGTGACACACCAGTTACACACCAGTCACACACCAGTCACACACAGTTACACACAGTTACACACCAGTTACACACCAGTGACACACCAGTGACACACCAGTTACACACCAGTTACACACAGTTACACACCAGTTACACACCAGTTACACACCAGTTACACACAGTTACACACAGTTAGACACAGTTACACAAAGTTACACACCAGTTACACACAGTTACACACCAGTGACACACCTGTTACACACCAGTTACACACCTGTTACACACCAGTTACACACCAGTTACACACAGGTACACACCAGTTACACACCAGTCACACACAGTTACACACCAGTTACACATCTGTTACACACCAGTTACACACAGTTACACACCAGTTACACACCAGTTACACACCAGTTACACACCTGTTACACACCAGTTACACACCAGTTACACACAGTTACACACAGTTACACACCAGTTACACACCATTTACACACCTGTTACACACCAGTTACACACACTTACACACCAGTTACACACCTGTTACACACCTGTTACACACCAGTTACACACAGTTACACACCAGTTACACACCTGTTACACACCAGTTACACACCAGTTACACACCAGTCACACACAGTTACACACCAGTTACACACCTGTTACACACCAGTTACACACAGTTACATACAGTTACACACCAGTTACACACCAGTTACACACCAGTTACACACCTGTTACACACCAGTTACACAACAGTTACACACCAGTTACACACCAGCTACTCACCAGTTACACACCAGTTACACACAGTTACAGACCAGTGACACACCAGTTACACACCAGTCACACACCAGTCACACACAGTTACACACAGTTACACACCAGTTACAAACAGTTACACACAGTTACACACCAGTTACACACCAGTTACACACCTGTTACACACCAGTTACACAACAGTTACACAGCAGTTACACACCAGCTACACACCAGTTACACACCAGTTACACACAGTTACAGACCAGTGACACACCAGTTACACACCAGTCACACACCAGTCACACACAGTTACACACAGTTACACACCAGTTACACACCAGTGACACACCAGTGACACACCAGTTACACACCAGTTACACACAGTTACACACCAGTTACACACCAGTTACACACCAGTTACACACAGTTACACACAGTTAGACACAGTTACACAAAGTTACACACCAGTTACACACAGTTACACACCAGTGACACAACTGTTACACACCAGTTACACACCTGTTACACACCAGTTACACACCAGTTACACACAGTTACACACCAGTCACACACAGTTACACACCAGTTACACATCTGTTACACACCAGTTACACACAGTTACACACCAGTTACACACCTGTTACACACCAGTTACACACCAGTTACACACCAGTTACACACCTGTTACACACCAGTTACACACCAGTTACACACCATTTACACACCTGTTACACACCAGTTACACACACTTACACACCAGTTACACACCTGTTACACACCAGTTACAAACAGTTACACACCAGTTACACACCTGTTACACACCAGTTACACACCAGTTACACACCAGTTACACACCAGTTACACACAGTTACACACCAGTTACACACCAGTTACACACCTGTTACACACCAGTTACACACAGTTACACACCAGTTACACACCTGTTACACACCAGTTACACACCAGTTACACACCTGTTACACACCAGTTACACACCAGTTACACACAGTTACACACAGTTACACACCAGTTACACACCATTTACACACCTGTTACACACCAGTTACACACACTTACACACCAGTTACACACCTGTTACACACCAGTTACACACAGTTACACACCAGTTACACACCTGTTACACACATGTTACACACCAGTTACACACAGTTACGCACCAGTTACACACAGTTACACACCAGTTACACACAGTTACACACCTGTTACACACCAGTTACACACAGTTACACACCAGTTACACACCAGTTACACACCAGTTACACACAGTTACACACCAGTTACACACCAGTTACACACAGTTACACACCAGTTACACACCAGTTACACACAGTTACACACCAGTGACACACCTGTTACACACCAGTTACACACCTGTTACACACCAGTTACACACCAGTTACACACAGTTACACACCAGTTACACACCAGTCACACACAGTTACACACCAGTTACACAGAGTTACACACCAGTTACACACCAGTTACACACCAGTTACACACAGTTACACACCAGTTACACACCAGTTACACACAGTTACACACCAGTGACACACCTGTTACACACCAGTTACACACCTGTTACACACCAGTTACACACCAGTTACACACAGTTACACACCAGTTACACACCAGTTACACACAGTTACATACAGTTACACACCAGTTACACACGTGTTACACACCAGTTACACAACAGTTACATACCAGTTACACACCAGCTACTCACCAGTTACACACCAGTTACACACAGTTACAGACCAGTGACACACCAGTTACACACCAGTCACACACCAGTCACACACAGTTACACACAGTTACACACCAGTTACACACAGTTACACACAGTTACACACCAGTTACACACCAGTTACACACCAGTTACACAACAGTTACACAGCAGTTACACACCAGCTACACACCAGTTACACACCAGTTACACAGCAGTTACAGACCAGTGACACACCAGTTACACACCAGTCACACACCAGTCACACACAGTTACACACAGTTACACACCAGTTACACACAGTTACACACAGTTACACACCAGTTACACACCAGTTACACAACAGTTACACAGCAGTTACACACCAGCTACACACCAGTTACACACCAGTTACACACAGTTACAGACCAGTGACACACCAGTTACACACCAGTCACACACCAGTCACACACCAGTGACACACCAGTTACACACCAGTTACACACAGTTACACACCAGTTACACACCTGTTACACACCAGTTACACACATGTTACACACCAGTTACACACATGTTACACACCAGTTACACATATGTTACACACCAGTTACACACAGTTACACACCACCAGTTACACACCTGTTACACACCAGTTACACACATGTTACACACCACCAGTTACACACCTGTTACACACCAGTTACACACCAGTGACACACCAGTTACACACATGTTACACACCAGTTACACACCAGTTACACACATGTTACACACCAGTTACACACAGTTACACACCAGTTACACACCAGTGACACACCAGTTACACACCTGTTACACACCAGTTACACACATGTTACACACCAGTTACACACAGTTACACACCAGTTACACACCTGTTACACACCAGTGACACACCAGTTACACACCTGTTACACACCAGTGACACACCAGTTACACACCTGTTACACACCAGTTACACACATGTTACACACCAGTTACACACAGTTACACACCACCAGTTACACACATGTTACACACCAGTTACACACAGTTACACACCACCAGTTACACACCTGTTACACACCAGTTACACACATGTTACACACCAGTTACACACCTGTTACACACCAGTGACACACCAGTTACACATATGTTACACACCAGTTACACACAGTTACACACCAGTTACACACCTGTTACACACCAGTGACACACCAGTTACACACGTTACACACCAGTTACACACAGTTACACACATGTTACACACCAGTTACACACAGTTACACACCAGTTACACACCAGTTACACACAGTTACACACCAGTGACACACCTGTTACACACCAGTTACACACCTGTTACACACCAGTTACACACCAGTTACACACAGTTACACACCAGTTACACACAGTTACATACAGTTACACACCAGTTACACACCAGTTACACACCTGTTACACACCAGTTACACAACAGTTACACACCAGTTACACACCAGCTACTCACCAGTTACACACCAGTTACACACAGTTACAGACCAGTGACACACCAGTTACACACCAGTCACACACCAGTCACACACAGTTACACACAGTTACACACCAGTTACACACAGTTACACACAGTTACACACCAGTTACACACCAGTTACACACCTGTTACACACCAGTTACACAACAGTTACACAGCAGTTACACACCAGCTACACACCAGTTACACACCAGTTACACACAGTTACAGACCAGTGACACACCAGTTACACACCAGTCACACACCAGTCACACACAGTTACACACAGTTACACACCAGTTACACACCAGTGACACACCAGTGACACACCAGTTACACACCAGTTACACACAGTTACACACCAGTTACACACCAGTTACACACCAGTTACACACAGTTACACACAGTTAGACACAGTTACACAAAGTTACACACCAGTTACACACAGTTACACACCAGTGACACACCTGTTACACACCAGTTACACACCTGTTACACACCAGTTACACACCAGTTACACACAGGTACACACCAGTTACACACCAGTCACACACAGTTACACACCAGTTACACATCTGTTACACACCAGTTACACACAGTTACACACCAGTTACACACCTGTTACACACCAGTTACACACCAGTTACACACCAGTTACACACCAGTTACACACATGTTACACACCTGTTACACACCAGTTACACACCAGTTACACACAGTTACACACAGTTACACACCAGTTACACACCATTTACACACCTGTTACACACCAGTTACACACACTTACACACCAGTTACACACCTGTTACACACCAGTTACACACCAGTTACACACCTGTTACACACCAGTTACACACCTTTTACACACCAGTTACACACCAGTTACACACCAGTTACACACCAGTTACACACAGTTACACACCAGTTACACACCAGTTACACACCTGTTACACACCAGTTACACACCAGTTACACACAGTTACACACCAGTTACACACCAGTTACACACAGTTACACACCAGTGACACACCTGTTACACACCAGTTACACACCAGTTACACACAGTTACACACCAGTTACACACCAGTCACACACAGTTACACACCAGTTACACAGAGTTACACACCAGTTACACACCAGTGACACACCAGTTACACACCAGTTACACACAGTTACACACCAGTTACACACCAGTTACACACAGTTACACACCAGTGACACACCTGTTACACACCAGTTACACACCTGTTACACACCAGTTACACACCAGTTACACACAGTTACACACCAGTTACACACCAGTTACACACAGTTACATACAGTTACACACCAGTTACACACCTGTTACACACCAGTTACACAACAGTTACACACCAGTTACACACCAGCTACTCACCAGTTACACACCAGTTACACACAGTTACAGACCAGTGACACACCAGTTACACACCAGTCACACACCAGTCACACACAGTTACACACAGTTACACACCAGTTACACACAGTTACACACCAGTTACACACCAGTTACACACCTGTTACACACCAGTTACACAACAGTTACACAGCAGTTACACACCAGTTACACACCAGTTACACACAGTTACAGACCAGTGACACACCAGTTACACACCAGTCACACACCAGTCACACACAGTTACACACAGTTACACACCAGTTACACACCAGTGACACACCAGTGACACACCAATTACACACCAGTTACACACAGTTACACACCAGTTACACACCTGTTACACACCAGTTACACACATGTTACACACCAGTTACACACATGTTACACACCAGTTACACACATGTTACACACCAGTTACACACAGTTACACACCACCAGTTACACACCTGTTACACACCAGTTACACACATGTTACACACCAGTTACACACAGTTACACACCAGTTACACACCAGTGACACACCAGTTACACACCAGTTACACACCAGTTACACACAAGTTACACACATGTTACACACCAGTTACACACAGTTACACACCAGTTACACACCAGTGACACACCAGTTACACACCTGTTAAACACCAGTTACACACATGTTACACACCAGTTACACACAGTTACACACCTGTTAAACACCAGTGACACACCAGTTACACACCTGTTACACACCAGTGACACACCAGTTACACACCTGTTACACACCAGTTACACACATGTTACACACCAGTTACACACAGTTACAGACCAGTGACACACCAGTTACACACCAGTCACACACCAGTCACACACAGTTACACACAGTTACACACCAGTTACACACCAGTGACACACCAGTGACACACCAGTTACACACCAGTTACACACAGTTACACACCAGTTACACACCAGTTACACACCAGTTACACACAGTTACACACAATTAGACACAGTTACACAAAGTTACACACCAGTTACACACAGTTACACACCAGTGACACACCTGTTACACACCAGTTAAACACCTGTTACACACCAGTTACACACCAGTTACACACAGTTACACACCAGTTACACACCAGTCACACACAGTTACACACCAGTTACACATCTGTTACACACCAGTTACACACCAGTTACACACCTGTTACACACCAGTTACACACCAGTTACACACCAGTTACACACCTGTTACACACCAGTTACACACCAGTTACACACAGTTACACACAGTTACACACCAGTTACACACCATTTACACACCTGTTACACACCAGTTACACACACTTACACACCAGTTACACACCTGTTACACACCTGTTACACACCAGTTACACACAGTTACACACCAGTTACACACCTGTTACACACCAGTTACACACCAGTTACACACCAGTTACACACCAGTTACACACCAGTTACACACAGTTACACACCAGTTACACACCAGTTACACAGAGTTACACACCAGTTACACACCAGTTACACACCTGTTACACACCAGTTACACACCAGTTACACACAGTTACACACAGTTACACACCAGTTACACACCATTTACACACCTGTTACACACCAGTTACACACACTTACACACCAGTTACACACCTGTTACACACCAGTTACACACAGTTACACACCAGTTACACACCTGTTACACACATGTTACACACCAGTTACACACAGTTACACACCAGTTACACACAGTTACACACCAGTTACACACAGTTACACACCTGTTACACACCAGTTACACACAGTTACACACCAGTTACACACCAGTTACACACCAGTTACACACAGTTACACACCAGTTACACACCAGTTACACACAGTTACACACCAGTTACACACCAGTTACACACAGTTACACAAAAGTGACACACCTGTTACACACCAGTTACACACCTGTTACACACC
Organism: Eucyclogobius newberryi; assembly: GCF_026437365.1. NCBI lineage: Eukaryota > Metazoa > Chordata > Actinopteri > Gobiiformes > Gobiidae > Eucyclogobius > Eucyclogobius newberryi. The sequence continues at coordinate 2,651,228 of NW_027315724.1, forward strand.
AGTTACACACCAGTTACACACAGTTACACACCAGTTACACACCAGTCACACACAGTTACAAACCAGTTACAAAGAGTTACACACCAGTTACACACCAGTGACACACCAGTTACACACCAGTTACACACAGTTACACACCAGTTACACACCAGTTACACACAGTTACACACCAGTGACACACCTGTTACACACCAGTTACACACCAGTTACACACCAGTTACACACAAGTTACACACAGTTACACACCAGTTACACACCAGTTACACACAGTTACATACAGTTACACACCAGTTACACACCAGTTACACACCAGTTACACACCTGTTACACACCAGTTACACAACAGTTACACACCAGTTACACACCAGCTACTCACCAGTTACACACCAGTTACACACAGTTACAGACCAGTGACACACCAGTTACACACCAGTCACACACCAGTCACACACAGTTACACACAGTTACACACCAGTTACACACAGTTACACACAGTTACACACCAGTTACACACCAGTTACACACCTGTTACACACCAGTTACACACAGTTACACACCAGTTAGACACAGTTACACAAAGTTACACACCAGTTACACACAGTTACACACCAGTGACACACCTGTTACACACCAGTTACACACCTGTTACACACCAGTTACACACCAGTTACACACAGTTACACACCAGTTACACACAGTTACACACCAGTTACACACCTGTTACACACCAGTTACACACCAGTTACACACCTGTTACACACCAGTTACACACCAGTTACACACAGTTACACACAGTTACACACCAGTTACACACCATTTACACACCTGTTACACACCAGTTACACACAATTACACACCAGTTGCACACCTGTTACACACCAGTTACACACAGTTACACACCAGTTACACACCTGTTACACACCAGTTACACACCTGTTACACACCAGTTACACACCAGTTACACACCAGTTACACACAGTTACACACCAGTTACACACCAGTTACACACCTGTTACACACCAGTTACACACAGTCACACACCAGTTACACACCTGTTACACACCAGTTACACACCAGTTACACACCTGTTACACACCAGTTACACACCAGTTACACACAGTTACACACAGTTACACACCAGTTACACACCATTTACACACCTGTTACACACCAGTTACACACACTTACACACCAGTTACACACCTGTTACACACCAGTTACACACAGTTACACACCAGTTACACACCTGTTACACACCAGTTACACACCTGTTACACACCAGTTACACACCAGTTACATACCAGTTACACACCAGTTACACACCAGTTACACACCAGTTACACACAGTTACACACCAGTTACACACAGTTACACACCAGTTAAACACAGTTACACACAGTTACACACAGTTACACACCAGTTACACACAGTTACACACCAGTTACACACCAGTTACACACAGTTACACACCAGTTACACACAGTTACACACAGTTACACACAGTTACACACAGTTACACACAGTTACACACCAGTTACACACCAGTTACACACCAGTTACACACCAGTTGCACACTGTTACACACCAGTTACACACCAGTTACACACAGTTACACACCAGTTACACACAGTTACACACCAGTTACACACCAGTTACACACAGTTACACACCAGTTACACACCAGTTACACACAGTTACACACCAGTGACACACCAGTGACACACAGTTACACACCAGTGACACACCAGTTACACACCAGATACACACCAGTTACACACAGTTACACACAGTTACATACAGTTACACACCAGTTACACACAGTTACACACAGTTACATACAGTTACACACCAGTTACACACAGTTACACACCAGTTGCACAAAGTTACACACCAGTTACACACAGTTACACACCAGTGACACACCAGTTACACACAGTTACACACAGTTAGACACAGTTACACAAAGTTACACACCAGTTACACACAGTTACACACCAGTTACACACAGTTACACACCAGTTACACACAGTTACACACCAGTTACACACAGTTACACACCAGTTACACACCAGTTACACACCAGTTACACACCTGTTACACACCAGTTACACACCAGTTACACACCAGTTACACACCAGTTACACACCAGTTACACACCAGTTACACACCAGATACACACCAGTTACACACCTGTTACACACCAGTTACACACCTGTTACACACCAGTTACACACCAGTTACACACCAGTTACACACAGTTACACACCAGTTACACACCAGTCACAGACCAGTCACACACCAGTTACACACAGTTACACACCAGTTACACACAGTTCACACCAGTTACACACAGTTACACACCAGTTACACACCAGTTACACACCAGTTACACACCAGTTACACACCTGTTACACACCAGTTACACACAGTTACACACCAGTTACACACCTGTTACAAACCAGTTACACACCAGTTACACACCTGTTACACAACAGTTACACACCAGTTACACACCTGTTACACACCAGTTACACACAGTTACACACCAGTTACATACCAGTTACACACCTGTTACACACTAAATACACACACTTACACACCAGTTACACACCTGTTACACACACTTACACACCAGTTACACACCTGTTACACACCAAATACACACACTTACACACCAGTTACACACCAGTTACACACAGTTACACACCTGTTACACACCTGTTACATACCAGTTACACACAGTTACACACCTGTTACACACCAGTTACACAACAGTTACACACCAGTTACACACAGTTACAGACCAATGACACACCAGTTACACACCAGTCACACACCAGTCACACACCAGTTACACACAGTTACACACCAGTTATATACAGTTACACACCAGTTACACACAGTTACACACAGTTACACACCAGTTACACACCAGTTACACACCAGTTACACACCTGTTACACACCAGTTACACACCAGTTACATACAGTTACACTCCAGTTACACACCAGTTACACACAGTTACACACAGTTACACACCAGTTACACAACAGTTACACACAGTTACACACCAGTTACACACCAGTTACACACAGTTACACACAGTTACACACAGTTACACACCAGTTACACACAGTTACACACAGTTACACACCAGTTACACACAGTTACACACAGTTACACACAGTTACACACCAGTTACACACAGTTACACACCAGTTACACACAGTTACACACAGTTAGACACAGTTACACACAGTTACACACCAGTTACACACAGTTACACACCAGTTACACACAGTTACACACCAGTTACACACAGTTACACACCAGTTACACACAGTTACACACCAGTTACACACCAGTTACACACCAGTTACACACCTGTTACACACCAGTTACACACCAGTTACACACCAGTTACACACCAGTTACACACCAGTTACACACCAGTTACACACCAGTTACACACCTGTTACACACCAGTTACACACCAGTTACACACCAGTTACACACAGTTACACACCAGTTACACACCAGTCACAGACCAGTCACACACCAGTTACACACAGTTACACACCAGTTACACACAGTTCACACCAGTTACACACAGTTACACACCAGTTACACACCAGTTACACACCAGTTACACACCAGTTACACACCTGTTACACACCAGTTACACACAGTTACACACCAGTTACACACCTGTTACACACCAGTTACACACCAGTTACACACCTGTTACACAACAGTTACACACCAGTTACACACCTGTTACACACCAGTTACACACAGTTACACACCAGTTACATACCAGTTACACACCTGTTACACACTAAATACACACACTTACACACCAGTTAAACACCTGTTACACACACTTACACACCAGTTACACACCTGTTACACACCAAATACACACACTTACACACCAGTTACACACCAGTTACACACAGTTACACACCTGTTACACACCTGTTACACACCAGTTACACACCAGTTACACACCAGTTACACACAGTTACACACCAGCTACACACCAGTTACACACCAGTTACACACAGTTACACACCAGTTACACACCAGTTACATACCAGTTACACACAGTTACACACCTGTTACACACCAGTTACACAACAGTTACACACCAGTTACACACAGTTACAGACCAGTGACACACCAGTTACACACCAGTCACACACCAGTCACACACCAGTTACACACAGTTACACACCAGTTATATACAGTTACACACCAGTTACACACAGTTACACACAGTTACACACCAGTTACACACCAGTTACACACCAGTTACACACCTGTTACACACCAGTTACACACCAGTTACATACAGTTACACTCCAGTTACACACCAGTTACACACAGTTACACACAGTTACACACCAGTTACACAACAGTTACACACAGTTACACACCAGTTACACACCAGTTACACACAGTTACACACAGTTACACACAGTTACACACCAGTTACACACAGTTACACACAGTTACACACCAGTTACACACAGTTACACACAGTTACACACAGTTACACACCAGTTACACACAGTTACACACCAGTTACACACAGTTACACACAGTTACACACCAGTTACACACAGTTACACACCAGTTACACACAGTTACACACAGTTACACACCAGTTACACACAGTTACACACAGTTACACACCAGTTACAAACAATTACACACCAGTTACACACCAGTAACACACTGTTACACACCAGTTACACACCAGTTACACACAGTTACACACCAGTTACACACAGTTACACACCAGTTACACACCAGTTACACACATTTACACACCAGTTACACACCAGTTACACACAGTTACACACCAGTGACACACCAGTGACACACAGTTACACACCAGTGACATACCAGTTACACACCAGATACACACCAGTTACACACAGTTACACACAGTTACATACAGTTACATACCAGTTACACACAGTTACACACCAGTTACACACAGTTACACACCATTTACACACCAGTGACACACCTGTTACACACCAGTTACACACCTGTTACACACCAGTTACACACCAGTCACACACAGTTACACACCATTTACACACCAGTTACACACAGTTACACACCAGTTACACACCTGTTACACACCAGTTACACACCAGTTACACACCAGTTACACACCTGTTACACACCAGTTACACACCAGTTACATACAGTTACACTCCAGTTACACACCAGTTACACACAGTTACACACAGTTACACACCAGTTACACACCAGTTACACACAGTTACACACCAGTTACACACCAGTTACACACAGTTACACACAGTTACACACCAGTTACACACAGTTACACACCAGTTACACACAGTTACACACAGTTACACACAGTTACACACCAGTTACACACAGTTACACACCAGTTGCACACCAGTTACACACAGTTACACACCAGTTACACACAGTTACACACCAGTTACACACAGTTACACACAGTTACACACAGTTACACACCAGTTACACACAATTACACACCAGTTACACACTGTTACACACCAGTTACACACCAGTTACACACAGTTACACACCAGTTACACACAGTTACACACCAGTTACACACCAGTTACACACATTTACACACCAGTTACACCCCAGTTACACCCCAGTTACACACAGTTACACACCAGTGACACACCAGTGACACACAGTTACACACCAGTGACACACCAGTTACACACCAGATACACACCAGTTACACACAGTTACACACAGTTACATACAGTTACACACCAGTTACACACCAGTTGCACACAGTTACACACCAGTTACACACAGTTACACACCATTTACACACCAGTGACACACCTGTTACACACCAGTTACACACCTGTTAAACACCAGTTACACACCAGTCACACACAGTTACACACCAGTTACACACCTGTTACACACCAGTTACACACAGTTACACACCAGTTACACACCTGTTACACACCAGTTACACACCAGTTACACACCTGTTACACACCAGTTACACACAGTTACACACAGTTACACACCAGTTACACACCATTTACACACCTGTTACACACCAGTTACACACACTTACACACCAGTTACACACCTGTTACACACCAGTTACACACAGTTACACACCAGTTACACACCTGTTACACACATGTTACACACCAGTTACACACAGTTACACACCAGTTACAAACAGTTACACACCAGTTACACACAGTTACACACCTGTTACACACAGTTACACACCAGTTACACACCAGTTACACACAGTTACACACCAGTTACACACCAGTTACACACAGTTACACACCAGTTACACACCAGTTACACACAGTTACACACCAGTGACACACCTGTTACACACCAGTTACACACCTGTTACACACCAGTTACACACCAGTTACACACAGTTACACACCAGTTACACACCAGTCACACACAGTTACACACCAGTTACACAGAGTTACACACCAGTTACACACCAGTGACACACCAGTTACACACCAGTTACACACAGTTACACACCAGTTACACACCAGTTACACACAGTTACACACCAGTGACACACCTGTTACACACCAGTTACACACCTGTTACACACCAGTTACACACCAGTTACACACAGTTACACACCAGTTACACACCAGTTACACACAGTTACATACAGTTACACACCAGTTACACACCAGTTACACACCAGTTACACACCTGTTACACACCAGTTACACAACAGTTACACACCAGTTACACACCAGCTACTCACCAGTTACACACCAGTTACACACAGTTACAGACCAGTGACACACCAGTTACACACCAGTCACACACCAGTCACACACAGTTACACACAGTTACACACCAGTTACACACAGTTACACACAGTTACACACCAGTTACACACCAGTTACACACCTGTTACACACCAGTTACACAACAGTTACACAGCAGTTACACACCAGCTACACACCAGTTACACACCAGTTACACACAGTTACAGACCAGTGACACACCAGTTACACACCAGTCACACACCAGTCACACACAGTTACACACAGTGACACACCAGTTACACACCAGTGACACACCAGTGACACACCAGTTACACACAGTTACACACAGTTACACACAGTTACATACAGTTACACACCAGTTACACACAGTTACACACCAGTTGCACAAAGTTACACACCAGTTACACACAGTTACACACCAGTGACACACCAGTTACACACAGTTACACACAGTTAGACACAGTTACACAAAGTTACACACCAGTTACACACAGTTACACACCAGTTACACACAGTTACACACCAGTTACACACAGTTACACACCAGTTACACACAGTTACACACCAGTTACACACCAGTTACACACCAGTTACACACCTGTTACACACCAGTTACACACCAGTTACACACCAGTTACACACAGTTACACACCAGTTACACACAGTTACACACCAGTTACACACCAGTTACACACCAGTTACACACCAGTTACACAGCAGATACACACCAGTTACACACCTGTTACACACCAGTTAAACACCTGTTACACACCAGTTACACACCAGTTACACACCAGTTACACACAGTTACACACCAGTTACACACCAGTCACACACCAGTCACACACCAGTTACACACAGTTACACACCAGTTACACACAGTTCACACCAGTTACACACAGTTACACACCAGTTACACACCAGTTACACACCTGTTACACACCAGTTACACACAGTTACACACCAGTTACACACCTGTTACACACCAGTTACACACCAGTTACACACCTGTTACACACCAGTTACACACCAGTTACACACCTGTTACACACCAGTTACACACAGTTACACACCAGTTACATACCAGTTACACACCTGTTACACACTAAATACACACACTTACACACCAGTTACACACCTGTTACACACAGTTACACACCTGTTACACACCTGTTACACACCAGTTACACACCAGTTACACACAGTTACACACCTGTTACACACCTGTTACACACCAGTTACACACCAGTTACACACCAGTTACACACAGTTACACACCAGCTACACACCAGTTACACACCAGTTACACACAGTTACACACCAGTTACACACCTGTTACACACCTGTTACACACCAGTTACACACCAGTTACACACAGTTACACACCTGTTACACACCTGTTACACACCAGTTACACACCAGTTACACACCAGTTACACACAGTTACACACCAGCTACACACCAGTTACACACCAGTTACACACAGTTACACACCAGTTACACACCAGTTACACACCAGTTACACACAGTTACACACCTGTTACACACCAGTTACACAACAGTTACACACCAGTTACACACAGTTACACACCAGTTACACACCTGTTACACACCAGTTACACACCAGTTACACACCAGTTACACACCTGTTACACACCAGTTACACACAGTTACACACAGTTACACACCAGTTACACACCATTTACACACCTGTCACACACCAGTTACACACACTTACACACCAGTTACACACCTGTTACACACCAGTTACACACAGTTACACACCAGTTACACACCTGTTACACACATGTTACACACCAGTTACACACAGTTACACACCAGTTACACACAGTTACACACCAGTTACACACAGTTACACACCTGTTACACACAGTTACACACCAGTTACACACCAGTTACACACAGTTACACACCAGTTACACACCAGTTACACACAGTTACACACCAGTTACACACCAGTTACACACCAGTGACACACCTGTTACACACCAGTTACACACCTGTTACACACCAGTTACACACCTGTTACACACAGTTACACACCAGTTACACACCAGTCACACACAGTTACACACCAGTTACACAGAGTTACACACCAGTTACACACCAGTGACACACCAGTTACACACCAGTTACACACAGTTACACACCAGTTACACACCAGTTACACACAGTTACACACCAGTGACACACCTGTTACACACCAGTTACACACCTGTTACACACCAGTTACACACCAGTTACACACAGTTACACACCAGTTACACACCAGTTACACACAGTTACATACAGTTACACACCAGTTACACACCAGTTACACACCAGTTACACCCCTGTTACACACCAGTTACACAACAGTTACACACCAGTTACACACCAGCTACTCACCAGTTACACACCAGTTACACACAGTTACAGACCAGTGACACACCAGTTACACACCAGTCACACACCAGTCACACACAGTTACACACAGTTACACACCAGTTACACACAGTTACACACCAGTTACACACCAGTTACACACCTGTTACACACCAGTTACACAACAGTTACACAGCAGTTACACACCAGCTACACACCAGTTACACACCAGTTACACACAGTTACAGACCAGTGACACACCAGTTACACACCAGTCACACACCAGTCACACACAGTTACACACAGTGACACACCAGTGACACACCAGTGACACACCAGTTACACACCAGTTACACACAGTTACACACCAGTTACACACCAGTTACACACCAGTTACACACAGTTACACACCAGTGACACACAGTTACACACCAGTGACACACCAGTTACACACCAGATACACACCAGTTACACACAGTTACATACAGTTACACACCAGTTACACACAGTTACACACCAGTTGCACACAGTTACACACCAGTTACACACAGTTACACACCAGTGACACACCAGTTACACACCAGTGACACACCAGTGACACACCAGTTACACACAGTTACACACAGTTACACACAGTTACATACAGTTACACACCAGTTACACACAGTTACACACCAGTTGCACAAAGTTACACACCAGTTACACACAGTTACACACCAGTGACACACCAGTTACACACAGTTACACACAGTTAGACACAGTTACACAAAGTTACACACCAGTTACACACAGTTACACACCAGTTACACACAGTTACACACCAGTTACACACAGTTACACACCAGTTACACACAGTTACACACCAGTTACACACCAGTTACACACCAGTTACACACCTGTTACACACCAGTTACACACCAGTTACACACCAGTTACACACAGTTACACACCAGTTACACACAGTTACACACCAGTTACACACCAGTTACACACCAGTTACACACCAGTTACACAGCAGATACACACCAGTTACACACCTGTTACACACCAGTTAAACACCTGTTACACACCAGTTACACACCAGTTACACACCAGTTACACACAGTTACACACCAGTTACACACCAGTCACACACCAGTCACACACCAGTTACACACAGTTACACACCAGTTACACACAGTTCACACCAGTTACACACAGTTACACACCAGTTACACACCAGTTACACACCTGTTACACACCAGTTACACACAGTTACACACCAGTTACACACCTGTTACACACCAGTTACACACCAGTTACACACCTGTTACACACCAGTTACACACCAGTTACACACCTGTTACACACCAGTTACACACAGTTACACACCAGTTACATACCAGTTACACACCTGTTACACACTAAATACACACACTTACACACCAGTTACACACCTGTTACACACAGTTACACACCTGTTACACACCTGTTACACACCAGTTACACACCAGTTACACACAGTTACACACCTGTTACACACCTGTTACACACCAGTTACACACCAGTTACACACCAGTTACACACAGTTACACACCAGCTACACACCAGTTACACACCAGTTACACACAGTTACACACCAGTTACACACCTGTTACACACCTGTTACACACCAGTTACACACCAGTTACACACAGTTACACACCTGTTACACACCTGTTACACACCAGTTACACACCAGTTACACACCAGTTACACACAGTTACACACCAGCTACACACCAGTTACACACCAGTTACACACAGTTACACACCAGTTACACACCAGTTACACACCAGTTACACACAGTTACACACCTGTTACACACCAGTTACACAACAGTTACACACCAGTTACACACAGTTACACACCAGTTACACACCTGTTACACACCAGTTACACACCAGTTACACACCAGTTACACACCTGTTACACACCAGTTACACACAGTTACACACAGTTACACACCAGTTACACACCATTTACACACCTGTCACACACCAGTTACACACACTTACACACCAGTTACACACCTGTTACACACCAGTTACACACAGTTACACACCAGTTACACACCTGTTACACACATGTTACACACCAGTTACACACAGTTACACACCAGTTACACACAGTTACACACCAGTTACACACAGTTACACACCTGTTACACACAGTTACACACCAGTTACACACCAGTTACACACAGTTACACACCAGTTACACACCAGTTACACACAGTTACACACCAGTTACACACCAGTTACACACCAGTGACACACCTGTTACACACCAGTTACACACCTGTTACACACCAGTTACACACCTGTTACACACAGTTACACACCAGTTACACACCAGTCACACACAGTTACACACCAGTTACACAGAGTTACACACCAGTTACACACCAGTGACACACCAGTTACACACCAGTTACACACAGTTACACACCAGTTACACACCAGTTACACACAGTTACACACCAGTGACACACCTGTTACACACCAGTTACACACCTGTTACACACCAGTTACACACCAGTTACACACAGTTACACACCAGTTACACACCAGTTACACACAGTTACATACAGTTACACACCAGTTACACACCAGTTACACACCAGTTACACACCTGTTACACACCAGTTACACAACAGTTACACACCAGTTACACACCAGCTACTCACCAGTTACACACCAGTTACACACAGTTACAGACCAGTGACACACCAGTTACACACCAGTCACACACCAGTCACACACAGTTACACACAGTTACACACCAGTTACACACAGTTACACACCAGTTACACACCAGTTACACACCTGTTACACACCAGTTACACAACAGTTACACAGCAGTTACACACCAGCTACACACCAGTTACACACCAGTTACACACAGTTACAGACCAGTGACACACCAGTTACACACCAGTCACACACCAGTCACACACAGTTACACACAGTGACACACCAGTGACACACCAGTGACACACCAGTTACACACCAGTTACACACAGTTACACACCAGTTACACACCAGTTACACACCAGTTACACACAGTTACACACAGTTAGACACAATTACACAAAGTTACACACCAGTTACACACAGTTACACACCAGTGACACACCTGTTACACACCAGTTACACACCAGTTACACACCTGTTACACACCAGTTACACACCAGTTACACACCAGTTACACACCTGTTACACACCAGTTACACACAGTTACACACCAGTTACATACCAGTTACACACCTGTTACACACTAAATACACACACTTACACACCAGTTACACACCTGTTACACACAGTTACACACCAGTTACACACCTGTTACACACCAAATACACACACTTACACACCAGTTACACACCAGTTACACACAGTTACACACCTGTTACACACCTGTTACACACCAGTTACACACCAGTTACACACCAGTTACACACAGTTACACACCTGTTACACACCAGTTACACACAGTTACAACCCAGTTACACACAGTTACACACAGTTACACACAGTTACACACCAGTTACACACCAGTCACACACCAGTCACACACCAGTTACACACAGTTACACACCAGTTATATACAGTTACACACCAGTTACACACAGTTACACACAGTTACACACAGTTACACACCAGTTACACACCAGTTACACACCAGTTACATACAGTTACACTCCAGTTACACACCAGTTACACACAGTTACACACAGTTACACACCAGTTACACAACAGTTACACACAGTTACACACCAGTTACACACCAGTTACACACAGTTACACACAGTTACACACAGTTACACACCAGTTACACACAGTTACACACAGTTACACACCAGTTACACACAGTTACACACAGTTACACACAGTTACACACCAGTTACACACAGTTACACACCAGTTACACACCAGTTACACACAGTTACACACCAGTTACACACAGTTACACACCAGTTACACACAGTTACACACAGTTACACACCAGTTACACACAGTTACACACAGTTACACACCAGTTACACACAATTACAAACCAGTTACACACCAGTTACACACTGTTACACACCAGTTACACACCAGTTACACACAGTTACACACCAGTTACACACAGTTACACACCAGTTACACACATTTACACACCAGTTACACACCAGTTACACACCAGTTACACACAGTTACACACCAGTGACACACCAGTGACACACAGTTACACACCAGTGACACACCAGTTACACACCAGATACACACCAGTTACACACAGTTACATACAGTTACACACCAGTTACACACAGTTACACACCAGTTGCACACAGTTACACACCAGTTACACACAGTTACACACCAGTGACACACCAGTGACACACCTGTTACACACCAGTTACACACCTGTTACACACCAGTTACACACCAGTCACACACAGTTACACACCAGTTACACACCTGTTACACACCAGTTACACACAGTTACACACCAGTTACACACCTGTTACACACCAGTTACACACCAGTTACACACCAGTTACACACCTGTTACACACCAGTTACACACAGTTACACACAGTTACACACCAGTTACACACCATTTACACACCTGTTACACACCAGTTACACACACTTACACACCAGTTACACACCTGTTACACACCAGTTACACACAGTTACACACCAGTTACACACCTGTTACACACATGTTACACACCAGTTACACACAGTTACACACCAGTTACACACAGTTACACACCAGTTACACACAGTTACACACCTGTTACACACCAGTTACACACAGTTACACACCAGTTACACACCAGTTACACACCAGTTACACACAGTTACACACCAGTTACACACCAGTTACACACAGTTACACACCAGTTACACACCAGTTACACACAGTTACACACCAGTGACACACCTGTTACACACCAGTTACACACCTGTTACACACCAGTTACACACCAGTTACACACAGTTACACACCAGTTACACACCAGTCACACACAGTTACACACCAGTTACACACCAGTTACACACAGTTACACACCAGTTACACACCAGTTACACACAGTTACACACCAGTGACACACCAGTGACACACCAGTTACACACCAGTTACACACAGTTACACACCAGTTACACACCAGTTACACACCAGTTACACACAGTTACACACAGTTAGACACAATTACACAAAGTTACACACCAGTTACACACAGTTACACACCAGTGACACACCTGTTACACACCAGTTACACACCAGTTACACACCTGTTACACACCAGTTACACACCAGTTACACACCAGTTACACACCTGTTACACACCAGTTACACACAGTTACACACCAGTTACATACCAGTTACACACCTGTTACACACTAAATACACACACTTACACACCAGTTACACACCTGTTACACACAGTTACACACCAGTTACACACCTGTTACACACCAAATACACACACTTACACACCAGTTACACACCAGTTACACACAGTTACACACCTGTTACACACCTGTTACACACCAGTTACACACCAGTTACACACCAGTTACACACAGTTACACACCTGTTACACACCAGTTACACACAGTTACACACCAGTTACACACAGTTACACACAGTTACACACAGTTACACACCAGTTACACACCAGTCACACACCAGTCACACACCAGTTACACACAGTTACACACCAGTTATATACAGTTACACACCAGTTACACACAGTTACACACAGTTACACACAGTTACACACCAGTTACACACCAGTTACACACCAGTTACATACAGTTACACTCCAGTTACACACCAGTTACACACAGTTACACACAGTTACACACCAGTTACACAACAGTTACACACAGTTACACACCAGTTACACACCAGTTACACACAGTTACACACAGTTACACACAGTTACACACCAGTTACACACAGTTACACACAGTTACACACCAGTTACACACAGTTACACACAGTTACACACAGTTACACACCAGTTACACACAGTTACACACCAGTTACACACCAGTTACACACAGTTACACACCAGTTACACACAGTTACACACCAGTTACACACAGTTACACACAGTTACACACCAGTTACACACAGTTACACACAGTTACACACCAGTTACACACAATTACAAACCAGTTACACACCAGTTACACACTGTTACACACCAGTTACACACCAGTTACACACAGTTACACACCAGTTACACACAGTTACACACCAGTTACACACCAGTTACACACATTTACACACCAGTTACACACCAGTTACACACCAGTTACACACAGTTACACACCAGTGACACACCAGTGACACACAGTTACACACCAGTGACACACCAGTTACACACCAGATACACACCAGTTACACACAGTTACATACAGTTACACACCAGTTACACACAGTTACACACCAGTTGCACACAGTTACACACCAGTTACACACAGTTACACACCAGTGACACACCAGTGACACACCTGTTACACACCAGTTACACACCTGTTACACACCAGTTACACACCAGTCACACACAGTTACACACCAGTTACACACCTGTTACACACCAGTTACACACAGTTACACACCAGTTACACACCATTTACACACCTGTTACACACCAGTTACACACACTTACACACCAGTTACACACCTGTTACACACCAGTTACACACAGTTACACACCAGTTACACACCTGTTACACACATGTTACACACCAGTTACACACAGTTACACACCAGTTACACACAGTTACACACCAGTTACACACAGTTACACACCTGTTACACACCAGTTACACACAGTTACACACCAGTTACACACCAGTTACACACCAGTTACACACAGTTACACACCAGTTACACACCAGTTACACACAGTTACACACCAGTTACACACCAGTTACACACAGTTACACACCAGTGACACACCTGTTACACACCAGTTACACACCTGTTACACACCAGTTACACACCAGTTACACACAGTTACACACCAGTTACACACCAGTCACACACAGTTACACACCAGTTACACAGAGTTACACACCAGTGACACACCAGTTACACACCAGTTACACACAGTTACACACCAGTTACACACCAGTTACACACAGTTACACACCAGTGACACACCTGTTACACACCAGTTACACACCTGTTACACACCAGTTACACACCAGTTACACACCAGTTACACACAGTTACACACCAGTTACACACCAGTTACACACAGTTACATACAGTTACACACCAGTTACACACCAGTTACACACCAGTTAAACACCTGTTACACACCAGTTACACAACAGTTACACACCAGTTACACACCAGCTACTCACCAGTTACACACCAGTTACACACAGTTACAGACCAGTGACACACCAGTTACACACCAGTCACACACCAGTCACACACAGTTACACACAGTTACACACCAGTTACACACCAGTTACACACCAGTTACACACAGTTACACACAGTTACACACCAGTTACACACAGTTACACACCAGTGACACACCTGTTACACACCAGTTACACACCTGTTACACACCAGTTACACACCAGTTACACACAGTTACACACCAGTTACACACCAGTCACACACAGTTACACACCAGTTACACATCTGTTACACACCAGTTACACACAGTTACACACCAGTTACACACCTGTTACACACCAGTTACACACCAGTTACACACCAGTTACACACCTGTTACACACCAGTTACACACCAGTTACACACAGTTACACACCAGTTACACACCATTTACACACCTGTTACACACCAGTTACACACACTTACACACCAGTTACACACCTGTTACACACCAGTTACACACAGTTACACACCAGTTACACACCTGTTACACACCAGTTACACACCTGTTACACACCAGTTACACACCAGTTACACACCAGTTACACACAGTTACACACCAGTTACACACCAGTTACACACCTGTTACACACCAGTTACACACAGTTACACACCAGTTACACACCTGTTACACACCAGTTACACACCAGTTACACACCAGTTACACACCTGTTACACACCAGTTACACACCAGTTACACACAGTTACACACAGCAACACACCAGTTACACACCATTTACACACCTGTTACACACCAGTTACACACACTTACACACCAGTTACACACCTGTTACACACCAGTTACACACCAGTTACACACCTGTTACACACATGTTACACACCAGTTACACACAGTTACACACCAGTTACACACAGTTACACACCAGTTACACACAGTTACACACCTGTTACACACCAGTTACACACAGTTACACACCAGTTACACACCAGTTACACACCAGTTACACACAGTTACACACCAGTTACACACCAGTTACACACAGTTACACACCAGTTACACACCAGTTACACACAGTTACACACCAGTGACACACCTGTTACACACCAGTTACACACCAGTTACACACAGTTACACACCAGTTACACACCAGTCACACACAGTTACAAACCAGTTACACAGAGTTACACACCAGTTACACACCAGTGACACACCAGTTACACACCAGTTACACACAGTTACACACCAGTTACACACCAGTTACACAGTTACAAACCAGTGACACACCTGTTACACACCAGTTACACACCTGTTACACACCAGTTACACACCAGTTACACACAGTTACACACCAGTTACACACCAGTTACACACAGTTACATACAGTTACACACCAGTTACACACCAGTTACACACCAGTTACACACCTGTTACACACCAGTTACACAACAGTTACACACCAGTTACACACCAGCTACTCACCAGTTACACACCAGTTACACACAGTTACAGACCAGTGACACACCAGTTACACACCAGTCACACACCAGTCACACACAGTTACACACAGTTACACACCAGTTACACACAGTTACACACAGTTACACACCAGTTACACACCAGTTACACACCTGTTACACACCAGTTACACAACAGTTACACAGCAGTTACACACCAGCTACACACCAGTTACACACCAGTTACACACAGTTACAGACCAGTGACACACCAGTTACACACCAGTCACACACCAGTCACACACAGTTACACACCAGTTACACACCAGTGACACACCAGTGACACACCAGTTACACACCAGTTACACACCAGTTACACACAGTTACACACCAGTGACACACCTGTTACACACCAGTTACACACCTGTTACACACCAGTTACACACCAGTTACACACAGTTACACACCAGTTACACACCAGTCACACACAGTTACACACCAGTTACACATCTGTTACACACCTGTTACACACCAGTTACACACCTGTTACACACCAGTTACACACCAGTTAAACAACAGTTACACACAGTTACACACCAGTTACACACCAGTTACACACAGTTACACACCAGTTACACACCTGTTACACACCAGTTACACACCAGTTACACACCAGTTACACACCTGTTACACACCAGTTACACACCAGTTACACACAGTTACACACAGTTACACACCAGTTACACACCATTTACACACCTGTTACACACCAGTTACACACACTTACACACCAGTTACACACCTGTTACACACCAGTTACACACAGTTACACACCAGTTACACACCTGTTACACACCAGTTACACACCTGTTACACACCTGTTACACACCTGTTACACACCAGTTACACACCAGTTACACACCAGTTACACACAGTTACACACCAGTTACACACCAGTTACACACAGTTACACACCAGTTACACACAGTTACACACAGTTACACACCAGTTAAACACAGTTACACACCAGTTACACACAGTTACACACCAGTTACACACCAGTTACACACAGTTACACACCAGTGACACACCAGTGACACACAGTTACACACCAGTTACACACCAGTTCCACACAGTTACACACCAGTTACACACAGTTACACACAGTTACACACCAGTTACACACAGTTACACACAGTTAAACACCAGTTACACACAGTTACACACCAGTTACACACAATTACACACCAGTTACACACCAGTTACACACTGTTACACACCAGTTACACACCAGTTACACACAGTTACACACCAGTTACACACAGTTACACACCAGTTACACACCAGTTACACACAGTTACACACCAGTGACACACCAGTGACACACAGTTACACACCAGTGACACACCAGTTACACACCAGATACACACCAGTTACACACAGTTACACACAGTTACATACAGTTACATACCAGTTACACACAGTTACACACAGTTACACACAGTTACACACAGTTACATACAGTTACACACCAGTTACACACAGTTACACACCAGTTGCACACAGTTACACACCAGTTACACACAGTTACACACCAGTGACACACCAGTTACACACAGTTACACACAGTTAGACACAGTTACACAAAGTTACACACCAGTTACACACAGTTACACACCAGTGACACACCTGTTACACACCAGTTACACACCTGTTACACACCAGTTACACACCAGTCACACACAGTTACACACCAGTTACACACCTGTTACACACCAGTTACACACAGTTACACACCAGTTACACAACTGTTACACTCCAGTTACACACCAGTTACACACCAGTTAAACACCAGTTACACACCAGTTACACACAGTTACACACCAGTTACACACCTGTTACACACCTGTTACACACCAGTTACACACCAGTTACACACAGTTACACACAGTTACACACCAGTTACACACCATTTACACACCTGTTACACACCAGTTACACACACTTACACACCAGTTACACACCTGTTACACACCAGTTACACACAGTTACACACCAGTTACACACCTGTTACACACATGTTACACACCAGTTACACACAGTTACACACCAGTTACACACAGTTACACACCAGTTACACACAGTTACACACCTGTTACACACCAGTTACACACAGTTACACACCTGTTACACACCAGTTACACACAGTTACACACCAGTTACACACCAGTTACACACAGTTACACACCAGTTACACACAGTTACACACCTGTTACACACAGTTACACACCTGTTACACACCAGTTACACACAGTTACACACCAGTTACACACAGTTACACACCAGTTACACACAGTTACACACCAGTTACACACAGTTACACACCAGTTACACACCAGTTACACACAGTTACACACCAGTTACACACCAGTTACACACCAGTTACACACAGTTACACACCTGTTACACACCAGTTACACACAGTTACACACCAGTTACACACAGTTACACACAGTTACACACAGTTACACACCAGTTACACACCAGTCACACACCAGTCACACACCAGTTACACACAGTTAAACACCAGTTATATACAGTTACACACCAGTTACACACAGTTACACACAGTTACACACAGTTACACACCAGTTACACACCAGTTACACACCAGTTACATACAGTTACACTCCAGTTACACACCAGTTACACACAGTTACACACAGTTACACACCAGTTACACAACAGTTACACACAGTTACACACCAGTTACACACCAGTTACACACAGTTACACACAGTTACACACAGTTACACACCAGTTACACACAGTTACACACAGTTACACACCAGTTACACACAGTTACACACAGTTACACACAGTTACACACCAGTTACACACAGTTACACACCAGTTACACACCAGTTACACACAGTTACACACCAGTTACACACAGTTACACACCAGTTACACACAGTTACACACAGTTACACACCAGTTACACACAGTTACACACAGTTACACACCAGTTACACACAATTACAAACCAGTTACACACCAGTTACACACTGTTACACACCAGTTACACACCAGTTACACACAGTTACACACCAGTTACACACAGTTACACACCAGTTACACACCAGTTACACACATTTACACACCAGTTACACACCAGTTACACACCAGTTACACACAGTTACACACCAGTGACACACCAGTGACACACAGTTACACACCAGTGACACACCAGTTACACACCAGATACACACCAGTTACACACAGTTACATACAGTTACACACCAGTTACACACAGTTACACACCAGTTGCACACAGTTACACACCAGTTACACACAGTTACACACCAGTGACACACCAGTGACACACCTGTTACACACCAGTTACACACCTGTTACACACCAGTTACACACCAGTCACACACAGTTACACACCAGTTACACACCTGTTACACACCAGTTACACACAGTTACACACCAGTTACACACCATTTACACACCTGTTACACACCAGTTACACACACTTACACACCAGTTACACACCTGTTACACACCAGTTACACACAGTTACACACCAGTTACACACCTGTTACACACATGTTACACACCAGTTACACACAGTTACACACCAGTTACACACAGTTACACACCAGTTACACACAGTTACACACCTGTTACACACCAGTTACACACAGTTACACACCAGTTACACACCAGTTACACACCAGTTACACACAGTTACACACCAGTTACACACCAGTTACACACAGTTACACACCAGTTACACACCAGTTACACACAGTTACACACCAGTGACACACCTGTTACACACCAGTTACACACCTGTTACACACCAGTTACACACCAGTTACACACAGTTACACACCAGTTACACACCAGTCACACACAGTTACACACCAGTTACACAGAGTTACACACCAGTGACACACCAGTTACACACCAGTTACACACAGTTACACACCAGTTACACACCAGTTACACACAGTTACACACCAGTGACACACCTGTTACACACCAGTTACACACCTGTTACACACCAGTTACACACCAGTTACACACCAGTTACACACAGTTACACACCAGTTACACACCAGTTACACACAGTTACATACAGTTACACACCAGTTACACACCAGTTACACACCAGTTAAACACCTGTTACACACCAGTTACACAACAGTTACACACCAGTTACACACCAGCTACTCACCAGTTACACACCAGTTACACACAGTTACAGACCAGTGACACACCAGTTACACACCAGTCACACACCAGTCACACACAGTTACGCACAGTTACACACCAGTTACACACCAGTTACACACCAGTTACACACAGTTACACACAGTTACACACCAGTTACACACAGTTACACACCAGTGACACACCTGTTACACACCAGTTACACACCTGTTACACACCAGTTACACACCAGTTACACACAGTTACACACCAGTTACACACCAGTCACACACAGTTACACACCAGTTACACATCTGTTACACACCAGTTACACACAGTTACACACCAGTTACACACCTGTTACACACCAGTTACACACCAGTTACACACCAGTTACACACCTGTTACACACCAGTTACACACCAGTTACACACAGTTACACACCAGTTACACACCATTTACACACCTGTTACACACCAGTTACACACACTTACACACCAGTTACACACCTGTTACACACCAGTTACACACAGTTACACACCAGTTACACACCTGTTACACACCAGTTACACACCTGTTACACACCAGTTACACACCAGTTACACACCAGTTACACACAGTTACACACCAGTTACACACCAGTTACACACCTGTTACACACCAGTTACACACAGTTACACACCAGTTACACACCTGTTACACACCAGTTACACACCAGTTACACACCAGTTACACACCTGTTACACACCAGTTACACACCAGTTACACACAGTTACACACAGCAACACACCAGTTACACACCATTTACACACCTGTTACACACCAGTTACACACACTTACACACCAGTTACACACCTGTTACACACCAGTTACACACCAGTTACACACCTGTTACACACATGTTACACACCAGTTACACACAGTTACACACCAGTTACACACAGTTACACACCAGTTACACACAGTTACACACCTGTTACACACCAGTTACACACAGTTACACACCAGTTACACACCAGTTACACACCAGTTACACACAGTTACACACCAGTTACACACCAGTTACACACAGTTACACACCAGTTACACACCAGTTACACACAGTTACACACCAGTGACACACCTGTTACACACCAGTTACACACCTGTTACACACCAGTTACACACCAGTTACACACAGTTACACACCAGTTACACACCAGTCACACACAGTTACAAACCAGTTACACAGAGTTACACACCAGTTACACACCAGTGACACACCAGTTACACACCAGTTACACACAGTTACACACCAGTTACACACCAGTTACACAGTTACAAACCAGTGACACACCTGTTACACACCAGTTACACACCTGTTACACACCAGTTACACACCAGTTACACACAGTTACACACCAGTTACACACCAGTTACACACAGTTACATACAGTTACACACCAGTTACACACCAGTTACACACCAGTTACACACCTGTTACACACCAGTTACACAACAGTTACACACCAGTTACACACCAGCTACTCACCAGTTACACACCAGTTACACACAGTTACAGACCAGTGACACACCAGTTACACACCAGTCACACACCAGTCACACACAGTTACACACAGTTACACACCAGTTACACACAGTTACACACAGTTACACACCAGTTACACACCAGTTACACACCTGTTACACACCAGTTACACAACAGTTACACAGCAGTTACACACCAGCTACACACCAGTTACACACCAGTTACACACAGTTACAGACCAGTGACACACCAGTTACACACCAGTCACACACCAGTCACACACAGTTACACACCAGTTACACACCAGTGACACACCAGTGACACACCAGTTACACACCAGTTACACACCAGTTACACACAGTTACACACCAGTGACACACCTGTTACACACCAGTTACACACCTGTTACACACCAGTTACACACCAGTTACACACAGTTACACACCAGTTACACACCAGTCACACACAGTTACACACCAGTTACACATCTGTTACACACCTGTTACACACCAGTTACACACCTGTTACACACCAGTTACACACCAGTTAAACAACAGTTACACACAGTTACACACCAGTTACACACCAGTTACACACAGTTACACACCAGTTACACACCTGTTACACACCAGTTACACACCAGTTACACACCAGTTACACACCTGTTACACACCAGTTACACACCAGTTACACACAGTTACACACAGTTACACACCAGTTACACACCATTTACACACCTGTTACACACCAGTTACACACACTTACACACCAGTTACACACCTGTTACACACCAGTTACACACAGTTACACACCAGTTACACACCTGTTACACACCAGTTACACACCTGTTACACACCTGTTACACACCTGTTACACACCAGTTACACACCAGTTACACACCAGTTACACACAGTTACACACCAGTTACACACCAGTTACACACAGTTACACACCAGTTACACACAGTTACACACAGTTACACACCAGTTAAACACAGTTACACACAGTTACACACAGTTACACACCAGTTACACACAGTTACACACCAGTTACACACCAGTTCCACACAGTTACACACCAGTTGCACACAGTTACACACAGTTACACACCAGTTACACACAGTTACACACAGTTACACACAGTTAAACACCAGTTACACACAGTTACACACCAGTTACACACAATTACACACCAGTTACACACCAGTTACACACTGTTACACACCAGTTACACACCAGTTACACACAGTTACACACCAGTTACACACAGTTACACACCAGTTACACACCAGTTACACACAGTTACACACCAGTGACACACCAGTGACACACAGTTACACACCAGTGACACACCAGTTACACACCAGATACACACCAGTTACACACAGTTACACACAGTTACATACAGTTACATACCAGTTACACACAGTTACACACAGTTACACACAGTTACACACAGTTACATACAGTTACACACCAGTTACACACAGTTACACACCAGTTGCACACAGTTACACACCAGTTACACACAGTTACACACCAGTGACACACCAGTTACACACAGTTACACACAGTTAGACACAGTTACACAAAGTTACACACCAGTTACACACAGTTACACACCAGTGACACACCTGTTACACACCAGTTACACACCTGTTACACACCAGTTACACACCAGTCACACACAGTTACACACCAGTTACACACCTGTTACACACCAGTTACACACAGTTACACACCAGTTACACAACTGTTACACTCCAGTTACACACCAGTTACACACCAGTTAAACACCAGTTACACACCAGTTACACACAGTTACACACCAGTTACACACCTGTTACACACCTGTTACACACCAGTTACACACCAGTTACACACAGTTACACACAGTTACACACCAGTTACACACCATTTACACACCTGTTACACACCAGTTACACACACTTACACACCAGTTACACACCTGTTACACACCAGTTACACACAGTTACACACCAGTTACACACCTGTTACACACATGTTACACACCAGTTACACACAGTTACACACCAGTTACACACAGTTACACACCAGTTACACACAGTTACACACCTGTTACACACCAGTTACACACAGTTACACACCTGTTACACACCAGTTACACACAGTTACACACCAGTTACACACCAGTTACACACAGTTACACACCAGTTACACACAGTTACACACCTGTTACACACAGTTACACACCTGTTACACACCAGTTACACACAGTTACACACCAGTTACACACAGTTACACACCAGTTACACACAGTTACACACCAGTTACACACAGTTACACACCAGTTACACACCAGTTACACACAGTTACACACCAGTTACACACCAGTTACACACCAGTTACACACCTGTTACACACCAGTTACACACAGTTACACACCAGTTACACACAGTTACACACCAGTTACACACCAGTTACACACCAGTTACACACCAGATAAACACCAGTTACACACCTGTTACACACCAGTTACACACCTGTTACACACCAGTTACACACCAGTTACACACCAGTTACACACCAGTCACACACCAGTCACACACCAGTTACACACAGTTACACACCAGTTACACACAGTTCACACCAGTTACACACAGTTACACACCAGTTACACACCAGTTACACACCAGTCACACACCAGTTACACACAGTTACACACCAGTTACACACAGTTCACACCAGTTACACACAGTTACACACCAGTTACACAACAGTTACACACAGTTACACACCAGTTACACACAGTTACAGACCAGTGACACACCAGTTACACACCAGTCACACACCAGTCACACACCAGTTACACACAGTTACACACAGTTACACACCAGTTATATACAGTTACAAACCAGTTACACACAGTTACACACAGTTACACACAGTTACACACCAGTTACACACCAGTTACACACAGTTACACACCAGTTACACACCTGTTACACACCAGTTACACACCAGTTACATACAGTTACACACCAGTTACACACCAGTTACACACAGTTACACACCAGTTACACACCAGTTACACACAGTTACACACAGTTACACACCAGTTACACACAGTTACACACAGTTACACACAGTTACACACCAGTTACACACAGTTACACACCAGTTACACACCAGTTACACACAGTTACACACCAGTTACACACAGTTACACACAGTTACACACAGTTACACACCAGTTACACACAGTTACACACAGTTACACACCAGTTACACACCAGTTACACACTGTTACACACCAGTTACACACCAGTTACACACAGTTACACACCAGTTACACACAGTTACACACCAGTTACACACCAGTTACACACAGTTACACACCAGTTACACACCAGTTACACACCAGTTACACACAGTTACACACCAGTGACACACCAGTGACACACAGTTACACACCAGTGACACACCAGTTACACACCAGATACACACCAGTTACACACAGTTACACACAGTTACATACAGTTACACACCAGTTACAAACAGTTACACACAGTTACACACAGTTACATACAGTTACAAACCAGTTACACACAGTTACAAACCAGTTGCACACAGTTACACACCAGTTACACACAGTTACACACCAGTGACACACCAGTTACACACAGTTACACACAGTTAGACACAGTTACACAAAGTTACACACCAGTTACACACAGTTACACACCAGTGACACACCTGTTACACACCAGTTACACACCTGTTACACACCAGTTACACACCAGTCACACACAGTTACACACCAGTTACACACCTGTTACACACCAGTTACACACAGTTACACACCAGTTACACACCTGTTACACACCTGTTACACACCAGTTACACACCAGTTACACACAGTTACACACAGTTACACACCAGTTACACACCATTTACACACCTGTTACACACCAGTTACACACACTTACACACCAGTTACACACCTGTTACACACCAGTTACACACAGTTACACACCAGTTACACACAGTTACACACCAGTTACACACAGTTACACACCTGTTACACACCAGTTACACACAGTTACACACAGCAACACACCAGTTACACACCATTTACACACCTGTTACACACCAGTTACACACACTTACACACCAGTTACACACCTGTTACACACCAGTTACACACCAGTTACACACCTGTTACACACATGTTACACACCAGTTACACACAGTTACACACCAGTTACACACAGTTACACACCAGTTACACAAAGTTACACACCTGTTACACACCAGTTACACACAGTTACACACCAGTTACACACCAGTTACACACCAGTTACACACAGTTACACACCAGTTACACACCAGTTACACACAGTTACACACCAGTTACACACCAGTTACACACAGTTACACACCAGTGACACACCTGTTACACACCAGTTACACACCTGTTACACACCAGTTACACACCAGTTACACACAGTTACACACCAGTTACACACAGTTACACACCAGTTACACACCAGTTACACACCAGTTACACACCAGATAAACACCAGTTACACACCTGTTACACACCAGTCACACACCAGTTACACACAGTTACACACCAGTGACACACCTGTTACACACCAGTTACACACCTGTTACACACCAGTTACACACCAGTTACACACAGTTACACACCAGTTACACACAGTTACACACCAGTTACACACCAGTTACACACCAGTTACACACCAGATAAACACCAGTTACACACCAGTCACACACCAGTCACACACCAGTTACACACAGTTACACACAGTTACACACCAGTTATATACAGTTACAAACCAGTTACACACAGTTACACACAGTTACACACAGTTACACACCAGTTACACACCAGTTACACACAGTTACACACCAGTTACACACCTGTTACACACCAGTTACACACCAGTTACATACAGTTACACACCAGTTACACACCAGTTACACACAGTTACACACCAGTTACACACCAGTTACACACAGTTACACACAGTTACACACCAGTTACACACAGTTACACACAGTTACACACAGTTACACACCAGTTACACACAGTTACACACCAGTTACACACCAGTTACACACAGTTACACACCAGTTACACACAGTTACACACAGTTACACACAGTTACACACCAGTTACACACAGTTACACACAGTTACACACCAGTTACACACCAGTTACACACTGTTACACACCAGTTACACACCAGTTACACACAGTTACACACCAGTTACACACAGTTACACACCAGTTACACACCAGTTACACACAGTTACACACCAGTTACACACCAGTTACACACCAGTTACACACAGTTACACACCAGTGACACACCAGTGACACACAGTTACACACCAGTGACACACCAGTTACACACCAGATACACACCAGTTACACACAGTTACACACAGTTACATACAGTTACACACCAGTTACAAACAGTTACACACAGTTACACACAGTTACATACAGTTACAAACCAGTTACACACAGTTACAAACCAGTTGCACACAGTTACACACCAGTTACACACAGTTACACACCAGTGACACACCAGTTACACACAGTTACACACAGTTAGACACAGTTACACAAAGTTACACACCAGTTACACACAGTTACACACCAGTGACACACCTGTTACACACCAGTTACACACCTGTTACACACCAGTTACACACCAGTCACACACAGTTACACACCAGTTACACACCTGTTACACACCAGTTACACACAGTTACACACCAGTTACACACCTGTTACACACCTGTTACACACCAGTTACACACCAGTTACACACAGTTACACACAGTTACACACCAGTTACACACCATTTACACACCTGTTACACACCAGTTACACACACTTACACACCAGTTACACACCTGTTACACACCAGTTACACACAGTTACACACCAGTTACACACAGTTACACACCAGTTACACACAGTTACACACCTGTTACACACCAGTTACACACAGTTACACACAGCAACACACCAGTTACACACCATTTACACACCTGTTACACACCAGTTACACACACTTACACACCAGTTACACACCTGTTACACACCAGTTACACACCAGTTACACACCTGTTACACACATGTTACACACCAGTTACACACAGTTACACACCAGTTACACACAGTTACACACCAGTTACACAAAGTTACACACCTGTTACACACCAGTTACACACAGTTACACACCAGTTACACACCAGTTACACACCAGTTACACACAGTTACACACCAGTTACACACCAGTTACACACAGTTACACACCAGTTACACACCAGTTACACACAGTTACACACCAGTGACACACCTGTTACACACCAGTTACACACCTGTTACACACCAGTTACACACCAGTTACACACAGTTACACACCAGTTACACACCAGTCACACACAGTTACAAACCAGTTACACAGAGTTACACACCAGTTACACACCAGTGACACACCAGTTACACACCAGTTACACACAGTTACACACCAGTTACACACCAGTTACACAGTTACAAACCAGTGACACACCTGTTACACACCAGTTACACACCTGTTACACACCAGTTACACACCAGTTACACACAGTTACACACCAGTTACACACCAGTTACACACAGTTACATACAGTTACACACCAGTTACACACCAGTTACACACCAGTTACACACCTGTTACACACCAGTTACACAACAGTTACACACCAGTTACACACCAGCTACTCACCAGTTACACACCAGTTACACACAGTTACAGACCAGTGACACACCAGTTACACACCAGTCACACACCAGTCACACACAGTTACACACAGTTACACACCAGTTACACACAGTTACACACAGTTACACACCAGTTACACACCAGTTACACACCTGTTACACACCAGTTACACAACAGTTACACAGCAGTTACACACCAGCTACACACCAGTTACACACCAGTTACACACAGTTACAGACCAGTGACACACCAGTTACACACCAGTCACACACCAGTCACACACAGTTACACACCAGTTACACACCAGTGACACACCAGTGACACACCAGTTACACACCAGTTACACACCAGTTACACACAGTTACACACCAGTGACACACCTGTTACACACCAGTTACACACCTGTTACACACCAGTTACACACCAGTTACACACAGTTACACACCAGTTACACACCAGTCACACACAGTTACACACCAGTTACACATCTGTTACACACCTGTTACACACCAGTTACACACCTGTTACACACCAGTTACACACCAGTTAAACAACAGTTACACACAGTTACACACCAGTTACACACCAGTTACACACAGTTACACACCAGTTACACACCTGTTACACACCAGTTACACACCAGTTACACACCAGTTACACACCTGTTACACACCAGTTACACACCAGTTACACACAGTTACACACAGTTACACACCAGTTACACACCATTTACACACCTGTTACACACCAGTTACACACACTTACACACCAGTTACACACCTGTTACACACCAGTTACACACAGTTACACACCAGTTACACACCTGTTACACACCAGTTACACACCTGTTACACACCTGTTACACACCTGTTACACACCAGTTACACACCAGTTACACACCAGTTACACACAGTTACACACCAGTTACACACCAGTTACACACAGTTACACACCAGTTACACACAGTTACACACAGTTACACACCAGTTAAACACAGTTACACACAGTTACACACAGTTACACACCAGTTACACACAGTTACACACCAGTTACACACCAGTTCCACACAGTTACACACCAGTTACACACAGTTACACACAGTTACACACCAGTTACACACAGTTACACACAGTTACACACAGTTAAACACCAGTTACACACGGTTACACACCAGTTACACACAATTACACACCAGTTACACACCAGTTACACACTGTTACACACCAGTTACACACCAGTTACACACAGTTACACACCAGTTACACACAGTTACACACCAGTTACACACCAGTTACACACAGTTACACACCAGTGACACACCAGTGACACACAGTTACACACCAGTGACACACCAGTTACACACCAGATACACACCAGTTACACACAGTTACACACAGTTACATACAGTTACATACCAGTTACACACAGTTACACACAGTTACACACAGTTACACACAGTTACATACAGTTACACACCAGTTACACACAGTTACACACCAGTTGCACACAGTTACACACCAGTTACACACAGTTACACACCAGTGACACACCAGTTACACACAGTTACACACAGTTAGACACAGTTACACAAAGTTACACACCAGTTACACACAGTTACACACCAGTGACACACCTGTTACACACCAGTTACACACCTGTTACACACCAGTTACACACCAGTCACACACAGTTACACACCAGTTACACACCTGTTACACACCAGTTACACACAGTTACACACCAGTTACACACCTGTTACACTCCAGTTACACACCAGTTACACACCAGTTAAACACCAGTTACACACCAGTTACACACAGTTACACACCAGTTACACACCTGTTACACACCTGTTACACACCAGTTACACACCAGTTACACACAGTTACACACAGTTACACACCAGTTACACACCATTTACACACCTGTTACACACCAGTTACACACACTTACACACCAGTTACACACCTGTTACACACCAGTTACACACAGTTACACACCAGTTACACACCTGTTACACACATGTTACACACCAGTTACACACAGTTACACACCAGTTACACACAGTTACACACCAGTTACACACAGTTACACACCTGTTACACACCAGTTACACACAGTTACACACCTGTTACACACCAGTTACACACAGTTACACACCAGTTACACACCAGTTACACACAGTTACACACCAGTTACACACAGTTACACACCTGTTACACACAGTTACACACCTGTTACACACCAGTTACACACAGTTACACACCAGTTACACACAGTTACACACCAGTTACACACAGTTACACACCAGTTACACACAGTTACACACCAGTTACACACCAGTTACACACAGTTACACACCAGTTACACACCAGTTACACACCAGTTACACACCTGTTACACACCAGTTACACACAGTTACACACCAGTTACACACAGTTACACACCAGTTACACACCAGTTACACACCAGTTACACACCAGTTACACACCAGATAAACACCAGTTACACACCTGTTACACACCAGTTACACACCTGTTACACACCAGTTACACACCAGTTACACACCAGTTACACACCAGTCACACACCAGTCACACACCAGTTACACACAGTTACACACCAGTTACACACAGTTCACACCAGTTACACACAGTTACACACCAGTTACACACCAGTTACACACCAGTCACACACCAGTTACACACAGTTACACACCAGTTACACACAGTTCACACCAGTTACACACAGTTACACACCAGTTACACAACAGTTACACACAGTTACACACCAGTTACACACAGTTACAGACCAGTGACACACCAGTTACACACCAGTCACACACCAGTCACACACCAGTTACACACAGTTACACACAGTTACACACCAGTTATATACAGTTACAAACCAGTTACACACAGTTACACACAGTTACACACAGTTACACACCAGTTACACACCAGTTACACACAGTTACACACCAGTTACACACCTGTTACACACCAGTTACACACCAGTTACATACAGTTACACACCAGTTACACACCAGTTACACACAGTTACACACCAGTTACACACCAGTTACACACAGTTACACACAGTTACACACCAGTTACACACAGTTACACACAGTTACACACAGTTACACACCAGTTACACACAGTTACACACCAGTTACACACCAGTTACACACAGTTACACACCAGTTACACACAGTTACACACAGTTACACACAGTTACACACCAGTTACACACAGTTACACACAGTTACACACCAGTTACACACCAGTTACACACTGTTACACACCAGTTACACACCAGTTACACACAGTTACACACCAGTTACACACAGTTACACACCAGTTACACACCAGTTACACACAGTTACACACCAGTTACACACCAGTTACACACCAGTTACACAGTTACACACCAGTGACACACCAGTGACACACAGTTACACACCAGTGACACACCAGTTACACACCAGATACACACCAGTTACACACAGTTACACACAGTTACATACAGTTACACACCAGTTACAAACAGTTACACACAGTTACACACAGTTACATACAGTTACAAACCAGTTACACACAGTTACAAACCAGTTGCACACAGTTACACACCAGTTACACACAGTTACACACCAGTGACACACCAGTTACACACAGTTACACACAGTTAGACACAGTTACACAAAGTTACACACCAGTTACACACAGTTACACACCAGTGACACACCTGTTACACACCAGTTACACACCTGTTACACACCAGTTACACACCAGTCACACACAGTTACACACCAGTTACACACCTGTTACACACCAGTTACACACAGTTACACACCAGTTACACACCTGTTACACACCAGTTACACACCTGTTACACACCAGTTACACACCAGTTACACACAGTTACACACAGTTACACACCAGTTACACACCATTTACACACCTGTTACACACCAGTTACACACACTTACACACCAGTTACACACCTGTTACACACCAGTTACACACAGTTACACACCAGTTACACACAGTTACACACCAGTTACACACAGTTACACACCTGTTACACACCAGTTACACACCAGTTACACACCAGTTACACACCAGTTACACACCAGTTACACACAGTTACACACCAGTTACACACAGTTACACACAGTTACACACCAGTTACACACCAGTTACACACAGTTACACACCTGTTACACACAGTTACACACCTGTTACACACCAGTTACACACCAGATAAACACCAGTTACGCACCTGTTACACACCAGTTACACACCTGTTACATACCAGTTACACACCAGTTACACACCTGTTACACACCTGTTACACACCAGTTACACACCAGTTACACACAGTTACACATAGTTACACACCAGTTACACACCATTTACACACCTGTTACACACACTTACACACCAGTTACACACCTGTTACACACCAGTTACACACAGTTACACACCAGTTACACACCTGTTACACACATGTTACACACCAGTTACACACAGTTACACACCAGTTACACACAGTTACACACCAGTTACACACAGTTACACACCTGTTACACACCAGTTACACACAGTTACACACCAGTTACACACCAGTTACACACAGTTACACACCAGTTACACACCAGTTACACACAGTTACACACCAGTTACACACAGTTACACACCTGTTACACACAGTTACACACCTGTTACACACCAGTTACACACAGTTACACACCAGTTACACACAGTTACACACCAGTTACACACAGTTACACACCAGTTACACACAGTTACACACAGTTACACACCAGTTACACACCTGTTACACACCAGTTACACACCAGTTACACACCTGTTACACACCAGTTACACACAGTTACACACCAGTTACACACAGTTACACACCAGTTACACACCAGTTACACACCAGTTACACACCAGATAAACACCAGTTACACACCTGTTACACACCAGTTACACACCTGTTACACACCAGTTACACACCAGTTACACACCAGTTACACACCAGTTACACACCAGTCACACACCAGTCACACACCAGTTACACACAGTTACACACAAGTTACACACAGTTCACACCAGTTACACACAGTTACACACCAGTTACACACCAGTTACACACCAGTCACACACCAGTTACACACAGTTACACACCAGTTACACACAGTTCACACCAGTTACACACAGTTACACACCAGTTACACAACAGTTACACACAGTTACACACCAGTTACACACAGTTACAGACCAGTGACACACCAGTTACACACCAGTCACACACCAGTCACACACCAGTTACACACAGTTACACACAGTTACACACCAGTTATATACAGTTACAAACCAGTTACACACAGTTACACACAGTTACACACAGTTACACACCAGTTACACACCAGTTACACACAGTTACACACCAGTTACACACCTGTTACACACCAGTTACACACCAGTTACATACAGTTACACACCAGTTACACACCAGTTACACACAGTTACACACCAGTTACACACCAGTTACACACAGTTACACACAGTTACACACCAGTTACACACAGTTACACACAGTTACACACAGTTACACACCAGTTACACACAGTTACACACAGTTACACACAGTTACACACCAGTTACACACAGTTACACACAGTTACACACCAGTTACACACCAGTTACACACTGTTACACACCAGTTACACACCAGTTACACACAGTTACACACCAGTTACACACCAGTTACACACAGTTACACACCAGTTACACACCTGTTACACACCAGTTACACACCAGTTACATACAGTTACACACCAGTTACACACCAGTTACACACAGTTACACACCAGTTACACACCAGTTACACACAGTTACACACAGTTACACACCAGTTACACACAGTTACACACAGTTACACACAGTTACACACCAGTTACACACAGTTACACACCAGTTACACACAGTTACACACAGTTACACACAGTTACACACCAGTTACACACAGTTACACACAGTTACACACAGTTACACACCAGTTACACACAGTTACACACAGTTACACACCAGTTACACACCAGTTACACACTGTTACACACCAGTTACACACCAGTTACACACAGTTACACACCAGTTACACACGGTTACACACCAGTTACACACCAGTTACACACAGTTACACACCAGTTACACACCAGTTACACACCAGTTACACACAGTTACACACCAGTGACACACCAGTGACACACAGTTACACACCAGTGACACACCAGTTACACACCAGATACACACCAGTTACACACAGTTACACACAGTTACATACAGTTACACACCAGTTACAAACAGTTACACACAGTTACACACAGTTACATACAGTTACAAACCAGTTACACACAGTTACAAACCAGTTGCACACAGTTACACACCAGTTACACACAGTTACACACCAGTGACACACCAGTTACACACAGTTACACACAG
Organism: Eucyclogobius newberryi; assembly: GCF_026437365.1. NCBI lineage: Eukaryota > Metazoa > Chordata > Actinopteri > Gobiiformes > Gobiidae > Eucyclogobius > Eucyclogobius newberryi. Next base: position 2,688,352 of record NW_027315724.1, read on the forward strand.
TTAGACACAGTTACACAAAGTTACACACCAGTTACACACAGTTACACACCAGTGACACACCTGTTACACACCAGTTACACACCTGTTACACACCAGTTACACACCAGTCACACACAGTTACACACCAGTTACACACATGTTACACACCAGTTACACACAGTTACACACCAGTTACACACCTGTTACACACCAGTTACACACCAGTTACACACCAGTTACACACCTGTTACACACCAGTTACACACCAGTTACACACCAGTTACACACCTGTTACACACCAGTTACACACCAGTTACACACAGTTACACACAGTTACACACCAGTTACACACCTGTTACAAACCATTTACACACCTGTTACACACCAGTTACACACACTTACACACCAGTTACACACCTGTTACACACCAGTTACACACAGTTACACACCAGTTACACACCTGTTACACACCAGTTACACACCTGTTACACACCAGTTACACACCAGTTACACACCAGTTACACACAGTTACACACCAGTTACACACAGTTACACACCAGTTACACACAGTTACACACAGTTACACACACAGTTATACACAGTTACACACAGTTACACACCAGTTACACACAGTTACACACCAGTTACACACAGTTACACACCAGTTACACACAGTTACACACCAGTTACACACCAGTTACACACAGTTACACACCAGTTACACACCAGTTACACACCAGTTACACACAGTTACACACCAGTGACACACCAGTGACACACAGTTACACACCAGTGACACACCAGTTACACACCAGATACACACCAGTTACACACAGTTACACACAGTTACATACAGTTACACACCAGTTACACACAGTTACACACAGTTACACACAGTTACATACAGTTACACACCAGTTACACACAGTTACACACCAGTTGCACACAGTTACACACCAGTTACACACAGTTACACACCAGTGACACACCAGTTACACACAGTTACACACAGTTAGACACAGTTACACAAAGTTACACACCAGTTACACACAGTTACACACCAGTGACACACCTGTTACACACCAGTTACACACCTGTTACACACCAGTTACACACCAGTTACACACCAGTTACACACCTGTTACACACCAGTTACACACCAGTTACACACAGTTACACACAGTTACACACCATTTACACACCTGTTACACACCAGTTACACACACTTACACACCAGTTACACACCTGTTACACACCAGTTACACACAGTTACACACCAGTTACACACCTGTTACACACCAGTTACACACCTGTTACACACCAGTTACACACCTGTTACACACCAGTTACACACCAGTTACACACCAGTTACACACAGTTACACACCAGTTACACACCAGTTACACACAGTTACACACAGTTACACACCAGTTACACACCAGTTACACACTTGTTACACACCAGTTACACACAGTTACACACCAGTTACACACCTGTTACACACCAGTTACACACCTGTTACACACCAGTTACACACCAGTTACACACCAGTTACACACCTGTTACACACCAGTTACACACCAGTTACACACAGTTACACACAGTTACACACCAGTTACACACCTGTTACACACCATTTACACACCTGTTACACACCAGTTACACACACTTACACACCAGTTACACACCTGTTACACACCAGTTACACACAGTTACACACCAGTTACACACCTGTTACACACCAGTTACACACCTGTTACACACCAGTTACACACCAGTTACACACCAGTTACACACAGTTACACACCAGTTACACACCAGTTACACACAGTTACACACCAGTTACACACAGTTACACACACAGTTATACACAGTTACACACAGTTACACACCAGTTACACACAGTTACACACCAGTTACACACCAGTTACACACAGTTAGACACCAGTTACACACAGTTACACACAGTTACACACCAGTTACACACAGTTACACACAGTTACACACAGTTACACACCAGTTACACACAGTTACACACAGTTACACACCAGTTACACACAATTACACACCAGTTACACACCAGTTACAAACTGTTACACACCAGTTACACACCAGTTACACACAGTTACACATCAGTTACACACAGTTACACACCAGTTACACACCAGTTACACACAGTTACACACCAGTTACACACCAGTTACACACCAGTTACACACAGTTACACACCAGTGACACACCAGTGACACACCAGTTACACACCAGATACACACCAGTTACACACAGTTACACACAGTTACATACAGTTACACACCAGTTACACACAGTTACACACAGTTACACACAGTTACATACAGTTACACACCAGTTACATACAGTTACACACCAGTTACACACAGTTACACACCAGTTGCACACAGTTACACACCAGTTACACACAGTTACACACCAGTGACACACCAGTTACACACAGTTACACACAGTTAGACACAGTTACACAAAGTTACACACCAGTTACACACAGTTACACACCAGTGACACACCTGTTACACACCAGTTACACACAGTTACACACAGTTACACACAGTTACACACCAGTTACACACAGTTACACACAGTTACACACCAGTTACACACAATTACACACCAGTTACACACCAGTTACACACTGTTACACACCAGTTACACACCAGTTACACACAGTTACACACCAGTTACACACAGTTACACACCAGTTACACACCAGTTACACACAGTTACACACCAGTTACACACCAGTTACACACCAGTTACACACAGTTACACACCAGTGACACACCAGTGACACACAGTTACACACCAGTGACACACCAGTTACACACCAGATACACACCAGTTACACACAGTTACACACAGTTACATACAGTTACACACCAGTTACACACAGTTACACACAGTTACACACAGTTACATACAGTTACACACCAGTTACACACAGTTACACACCAGTTGCACACAGTTACACACCAGTTACACACAGTTACACACCAGTGACACACCAGTTACACACAGTTACACACAGTTAGACACAGTTACACAAAGTTACACACCAGTTACACACAGTTACACACCAGTGACACACCTGTTACACACCAGTTACACACCTGTTACACACCAGTTACACACCAGTCACACACAGTTACACACCAGTTACACACCTGTTACTAACCAGTTACACACCTGTTACACACCAGTTACACACCAGTTACACACCAGTTACACACAGTTACACACCAGTTACACACCTGTTACACACCTGTTACACACCAGTTACACACCAGCTACACACCAGTTACACACCAGTTACCCACAGTTACACACCAGTTACACACCAGTTACAAACAGTTACACACCAGTTACACATCAGTTACACACAGTTACACACCAGTTACACACCTGTTACACACCAGTTACACACCAGTTACACACAGTTACGAACAGTTACACACCAGTTACACACCATTTACACACCTGTTACACACCAGTTACACACACTTACACACCAGTTACACACCTGTTACACACCAGTTACACACAGTTACACACCAGTTACACACCTGTTACACACCAGTTACACACCAGCTACACACCAGTTACACACCAGTTACACACAGTTACACACCAGTTACACACAGTTACACACCAGTTACACACAGTTACACACCAGTTACACACCTGTTACACAACAGTTACACAACAGTTACACACCAGTTACACACCAGCTACACACCAGTTACACACCAGTTACACACAGTTACAGACCAGTGACACACCAGTTACACACCAGTCACACACCAGTCACACACAGTTACACACAGTTACACACCAGTTACACACCAGTTACACACAGTTACACACAGTTACACACAGTTACACACCAGTTACACACAGTTACACACCAGTTACATACAGTTACACACCAGTTACACACAGTTACACACCAGTTACACACCAGTTACACACCAGTTACACACCAGTTATACACAGTTACACACCAGTTACACACCAGTTACACACCAGTTACACACAGTTACACAACAGTTACACACAGTTACACACCAGTTACACACCAGTTACACACAGTTACACACCAGTTACACATCAGTTACACACAGTTACACACCAGTTACACACCAGTTACACACCAGTTAAAGACCAGTTACACACCAGTTACACACAGTTACACACCAGTTACACACCAGTTACACACCAGTTACACACCAGTTATACACAGTTACACACAAGTTACACACCAGTTACACACCTGTTACACACCAAATACACACACTTACACACCAGTTACACACCTGTTACACACAGTTACACACCAGTTACACACCTGTTACACACCAAATACACACACTTACACACCAGTTACACACCTGTTACACACCAGTTACACACCAGTTACACACAGTTACACACCAGTTACACACCTGTTACACACCTGTTACACACCAGTTACACACCAGTTACACACCAGTTACACACAGTTACACACCAGCTACACACCAGTTACACACCAGTTACACACAGTTATACACCAGTTACACACCAGTTACACACAGTTACACACAGTTACACACCAGTTACACAACAGTTACACACAGTTAGACACCAGTTACACACAGTTACAGACCAGTGACACACCAGTTACACTAGTCACACACTAGTCACACACCAGTTACACACAGTTACACACAGTTACACACCAGTTATATACAGTTACACACCAGTTACACACAGTTACACACAGTTACACACAGTTACACACCAGTTACACATCAGTTACACACCAGTTACACACAGTTACACACCAGTTACACACCAGTTACACACCAGTTACACACCAGTTACACACAGTTACACACCAGTTACACACCAGTTACACACAGTTATACACAGTTACACACAGTTACACACCAGTTACACAACAGTTACACACAGTTACACACCAGTTACACACCAGTTACACACAGTTACACACAGTTACACACCAGTTACACACAGTTACACACAGTTACACACCAGTTACACACAGTTACAAACAGTTACAGACCAGTTACACACAGTTACACACCAGTTACACACCAGTTACACACAGTTACACACCGGTTACAAACAGTTACACACGTTACACACCAGTTACACACAGTTACACACCAGTTACACACCAGTTACACACAGTTATACACAGTTACACACAGTTACACACCAGTTACACAACAGTTACACACAGTTACACACCAGTTACACACCAGTTACACACAGTTACACACAGTTACACACCAGTTACACACAGTTACACACAGTTACACACCAGTTACACACAGTTACAAACAGTTACAGACCAGTTACACACAGTTACACACCAGTTACACACCAGTTACACACAGTTACACACCGGTTACAAACAGTTACACACAGTTACACACCAGTTACACACAGTTACACACAGTTACACACCAGTTACACACAGTTACACACCAGTTACACACAATTACACACCAGTTACACACCAGTTACACACTGTTAAACACCAGTTACACACCAGTTACACACAGTTACACACCAGTTACACACAGTTACACACCAGTTACACACCAGTTACACACAGTTACACACCAGTTACACACCAGTTACACACCAGTTACACACAGTTACACACCAGTGACACACCAGTTACACACAAGATACACACCAGTTACACACAGTTACACACAGTTACATACAGTTACACACCAGTTACACACAGTTACACACCAGTTGCACACAGTTACACACCAGTTACACACAGTTACACACCAGTGACACACCAGTGACACACCAGTTACACACCAGTTACACACCAGTTACACACCAGTTACACACAGTTACACACAGTTAGACACAGTTACACAAAGTTACACACCAGTTACACACAGTTACACACCAGTGACAAACCTGTTACACACCAGTTACACACCTGTTACACACCAGTTACACACCAGTTACACACAGTTACACACCAGTTACACACCAGTCACACACAGTTACACACCAGTTACACACCTGTTACACACCAGTTACACACAGTTACACACCTGTTACACACCTGTTACACACCAGTTACACACCAGTTACACACCAGTTACACACCTGTTACACACCAGTTACACACCAGTTACACACAGTTACGAACAGTTACACACCAGTTACACACCATTTACACACCTGTTACACACCAGTTACACACACTTACACACCAGTTACACACCTGTTACACACCAGTTACACACAGTTACACACCAGTTACACACCTGTTACACACCAGTTACACACCAGCTACACACCAGTTACACACCAGTTACACACAGTTACACACCAGTTACACACCAGTTACACACAGTTACACACCAGTTACACACAGTTACACACCAGTTACACACCAGTTACACACCTGTTACACAACAGTTACACAACAGTTACACACCAGTTACACACCAGCTACACACCAGTTACACACCAGTTACACACAGTTACAGACCAGTGACACACCAGTTACACACCAGTCACACACCAGTCACACACAGTTACACACAGTTACACACCAGTTACACACCAGTTACACACAGTTACACACAGTTACACACAGTTACACACCAGTTACACACAGTTACACACAGTTACACACCAGTTACATACAGTTACACACCAGTTACACACAGTTACACACCAGTTACACACCAGTTACACACCAGTTACACACCAGTTACACACCAGTTATACACAGTTACACACCAGTTACACACCAGTTACACACCAGTTACACACAGTTACACAACAGTTACACACAGTTAAACACCAGTTACACACCAGTTACACAGAGTTACACACAGTTACACACAGTTACACACCAGTTACACACAGTTACACACAGTTACACACCAGTTACACACAGTTACACACAGTTACACACCAGTTACACACAGTTACACACAGTTACACACCAGTTACACACAGTTACACACCAGTTACACACAGTTACACACAGTTACACACCAGTTACACACAGTTACACACAGTTACACACAGTTACACACCAGTTACACACAGTTACACACAGTTACACACCAGTTACACACAGTTACACACCAGTTACACACAGTTACACACCAGTTACACACCAGTTATACACCAGTTACACACCAGTTACACACAGTTACACACCAGTTACACACAGTTACACAGCAGTTACACAGCAGTCACACACCAGTCACACACAGTTACACACAGTTACACACAGTTAC